>NW_027440168.1:0-122500 GCF_031893055.1 Leptodactylus fuscus | reverse complement strand
CTCTTCTTTGCTGTTGGAGCTCTTCTCCTCTTCTCTGCAGTCGGAGCGCTTCTCCTCTCCTCCTCTTCTCTGCAGTCGGAGCTCTTCTCCTCTCCTCCTCTTCTCTGCAGTCGGAGCGCTTCTCCTCTCCTCCTCTTCTCTGCAGTCGGAGCGCTTCTCCTCTCCTCCTCTTCTCTGCAGTCGGAGCGCTTCTCCTCTTCTCTGCAGTCGGAGCTCTTCTCCTCTCCTCCTCTTCTTTGCGGTCGGAGCTCTTCTCTCCTCCTCTTCTTCTTTGCAGGGGCCCGAAGGCTCACAATGTATATAGATGTATATAGTAATATGTGTGTAGTATAAAACAACCCCCTCCTGCTCCGGAGAGCTTACAGACTAGAGTAAGGAATCCTCTCTATGATGATACCTAATAAATGGTGACCATGATGGCGGCTTATCCCCGGAGCAGGGGCTACATGGCAACTTCGGCCACAACACACATCACACAGGCAGAAACCACCGTGTCGTGATCAAATACCGGCATTACCGCCAGTAACATGAATGTGGTTGTGTCTCGATGACTCACAAGGGCTCAATGACAGTCAGACCGCCATTGCAACCACCGCCAGAACATAGCAGATGACTTGCTCGTCATAACCCAACCACATTCACTTCCATTAAAGGGAAATAGCGCTAACACTGCGATATCCAATCACATGACACATGCCGCAGCCAAAGCCGCCATGTAGCCCCGACCTCAGAGATAGAAGCCATCCCCAGGGCAGGAGCTACTCAGCAACTTCATGCATCTAAGCACACATCACGCAGCCAAATACCTATGTGTAGTGCGGCCGGCAAACCCCGCCAGTAACGCGAATGTGGTTGTGTCTCGATGACTCACAAGGGCTCAAAGATGGCAGAACCACCATTGCAACCACCGCCAGAACATAGCAGATGACTTGCTTGTCATAACACAACCACATTCCCTTCCATTTAATGGAAAAGACCTGAAACTGTAATCTCCAAGCACATGACATATGCCGCAGCCAGAGCCGCCATGTAGCCCCGACCTCAGAGATAGAAGCCATCCTGGTGACCATTAGCCCTGGACTAAAGAGAGGATTCCTGCCAATAAAGTTAGTATTGACTTCAAAGGCTTACAATCTATTCCGGAGAGTTCCTTCCAACCTTCCATGATAAGACCAGCCCTGCTCTTCTGAGCTTACAATCTAAAGGAAGGAACCCTCCATGCCCTAGTCTAACACCTGTGTGTGTGGAGAAGACTTTGTGTAAAGAACTTCTGCAAATAATCAAAGGGAAAATGAAAATGATTTCTCTCTACTGCTCCCTGACTGCCCTAACCCCACCCCTGAGCTTCTAAACCCCACCCCTGAGCTTCTAAGCCCCACCACTGAGCTTCTAAGCCCCACCACTGAGCTTCCAAGCTGCACCCCTGTGCTTCTAAGCCACACCCCATGTGCTTCTAAACCCCACCCCTGAGATTCTAAGCCCCACCCCTGTACTTCTAAACCCCACCCCTGAGATTCTAAGCCACACCCCTGTGCTTCTAAACCCCACCCCTGTGCTTCTAAACCCCACCCCTGTGCTTCTAAAACCCACCCCTGAGATTCTAAGCCCCACTCCTGTGCTTCTAAGCCCCACCCCTGAGCTTGTAAACTCCACCCCTGAGCTTCTAAGCCCCACGCCTGAGCTTCTAAAAAAAAAACACCCCTGAGTGTCTAAGCCCCACCCCTGAACTTCTAAGTCACACACCCCTGTGCTTATAAACCCCACCCCTGAGATTCTAAGCCCCATCCCTTTTGCTGCTAAACCCCACCCCTGAGATTCTAAGCACCATCCCTGAGTTTCTAAGCCCCACTCCTGAGCTTCTAAGCCCCACCCCTGTGCTTCTAAACCCCACGCCTGAGATTCTAAGCCCCACCCCTGAGCTTCCCAGTGGAGTATGACGCTCCAGTACTTACCTCTCGTAGCTTGTGGAGGTGGCCACTCCGCCCATACACTTATGGAGAGGCTGAAATAAAGTGATAGAAAGTGAGTGATTATAAACCATGACATCATCACCATTACACAAACATCACGCCATTCCCAATACAATAGACATGTCATGTGACCGGCCCCAGGTAATGACATCACAAGTGAGGGAGGAGTTATCTCTGCCATTGTAACTGTTACTTTTATGGTAAGAAGGGGCGGAGCCTCCCGTAGGACCTCGGATTTCTATAGGACAGGAAATAATTTATGGCGCCAATATCCTAGAGCTCATAGCTGGTGCCGGAGGATGGAGGACGAAAGCTCCACCCCCCTCCCCAATGTCTCCCCCCGCATACCTCCCCTCCTCCAGTCCCCGGCCTGGACCTTGTCTATAGTCATAAGTTACAGTGTAAGGTGTGTTTATGCAAATCCATCCTTGTGATGTCACACGGCCTGGTGATGTCATACGAGCGAGTGATGGGAGAATTCATCTCAGCTTGTTTGGAGTTACTGAAGTGGAACATTCGCCCAGAAAATCCTCAAGAACAGAAGAATGGCCGGAAGATAGAAACTTCTCTATTAGATATAAAACCGCAATGGTGCAGACAAGATGGACGCGGGGCGGGTCTGCACAGAGGTCCTGTATTAGTGGGCGTGGCTTATCAGATTGGGCGGGGCCTCCCTGACATATCCGCTGTCATGTACATAATACTAATAATACTCCGCCCCCCCCCCCAGGACTAATATGGGCTGACAACGCTCCCTAATAACTCCCCCCCCCCCCCCCCCGGCATTTGTGTTTGTAGAATTTGGCTCCTCTTTCCCGGGCCTATGGGGGGCGCTCACAATCACCCCTATGGCTATAAACACACAGGAATGCCAGGACTGGATCCAAATGGAACGGGACAGATAAAGGAAGAACAAACCTGCCGGTGTGATGTCATCCATAGTGCGGTATTACTAGTATAATAGGAGCCACAGGTGCTCCGGCTATGTGTACGTACTAAAGGGGAACACTGGGGGGCGCTGTAATAGAGGAAGCTTACATCTGAGTCCCAAATTCCCCCCAGCATGGACGCCCCCTATAGGACAGAACTGTTCCCCCATCATGGACGCCCCCTATAGGACAGACCTGTTCCCCCCAGCATGGACGCCCCCTATAGGACAGAACTGTTCCCCCAGCATGGACGCCCCCTATAGGACAGAACTGTTCCCCCAGCATGGACGCCCCCTATAGGACAGACCTGTTCCCCCAGCATGGACGCCCCCTATAGGACATACCTGTTCCCCCATCATGGACGCCCCCTATAGGACAGACCTGTTCCCCCATCATGGACGCCCCCTATAGGACAGACCTGTTCCCCCCAGCATGGACGCCCCCTATAGGACAGACCTGTTCCCCCAGCATGGACGCCCCCTATAGGACAGACCTGTTCCCCCATCATGGACGCCCCCTATAGGACAGACCTGTTCCCCCCAGCATGGACGCCCCCTATAGGACATACCTGTTCCCCCAGCATGGACGCCCCCTATAGGACATACCTGTTCCCCCAGCATGGACGCCCCCTATAGGACAGACCTGTTCCCCCAGCATGGACGCCCCCTATAGGACAGAACTGTTCCCCCAGCATGGACGCCCCCTATAGGACAGACCTGTTCCCCCATCATGGACGCCCCCTATAGGACAGACCTGTTCCCCCAGCATGGACGCCCCCTATAGGACAGAACTGTTCCCCCAGCATGGACGCCCCCTATAGGACAGACCTGTTCCCCCATCATGGACGCCCCCTATAGGACAGACCTGTTCCCCCATCATGGACGCCCCCTATAGGACAGACCTGTTCCCCCCAGCATGGACGCCCCCTATAGGACAGACCTGTTCCCCCATCATGGACGCCCCCTATAGGACAGACCTGTTCCCCCCAGCATGGACGCCCCCTATAGGACAGACCTGTTCCCCCCAGCATGGACGCCCCCTATAGGACAGACCTGTTCCCCCCAGCATGGACGCCCCCTATAGGACAGACCTGTTCCCCCCAGCATGGACGCCCCCTATAGGACAGACCTGTTCCCCCAGCATGGACGCCCCCTATAGGACAGACCTGTTCCCCCAGCATGGACGCCCCCTATAGGACAGACCTGTTCCCCCAGCATGGACGCCCCCTATAGGACAGAACTGTTCCCCCAGCATGGACGCCCCCTATAGGACAGACCTGTTCCCCCCAGCATGGACGCCCCTATAGGACAGACCTGTTCCCCCAGCATGGACGCCCCCTATAGGACAGACCTGTTCCCCCAGCATGGACGCCCCCTATAGGACAGAACTGTTCCCCCAGCATGGACGCCCCCTATAGGACAGACCTGTTCCCCCATCATGGACGCCCCCTATAGGACAGACCTGTTCCCCCAGCATGGACGCCCCCTATAGGACAGACCTGTTCCCCCATCATGGACGCCCCCTATAGGACAGACCTGTTCCCCCAGCATGGACGCCCCCTATAGGTCAGACCTGTTCCCCCCAGCATGGACGCCCCCTATAGGACAGACCTGTTCCCCCCAGCATGGACGCCCCTATAGGACAGACCTGTTCCCCCAGCATGGACGCCCCCTATAGGACAGACCTGTTCCCCCCAGCATGGACGCCCCCTATAGGACAGAACTGTTCCCCCAGCATGGACGCCCCCTATAGGACAGACCTGTTCCCCCATCATGGACGCCCCCTATAGGACATACCTGTTCCCCCAGCATGGACGCCCCCTATAGGACAGACCTGTTCCCCCATCATGGACGCCCCCTATAGGACAGACCTGTTCCCCCAGCATGGACGCCCCCTATAGGTCAGACCTGTTCCCCCCAGCATGGACGCCCCCTATAGGACAGACCTGTTCCCCCCAGCATGGACGCCCCTATAGGACAGACCTGTTCCCCCAGCATGGACGCCCCCTATAGGACAGACCTGTTCCCCCAGCATGGACGCCCCCTATAGGACAGACCTGTTCCCCCATCATGGACGCCCCCTATAGGACAGACCTGTTCCCCCCAGCATGGACGCCCCCTATAGGACAGACCTGTTCCCCCCAGCATGGACGCCCCCTATAGGACATACCTGTTCCCCCCAGCATGGACGCCCCCTATAGGACAGACCTGTTCCCCCAGCATGGACGCCCCCTATAGGACAGACCTGTTCCCCCCAGCATGGACGCCCCCTATAGGACAGAACTGTTCCCCCCAGCATGGACGCCCCCTATAGGACAGACCTGTTCCCCCCAGCATGGACGCCCCCTATAGGACAGACCTGTTCCCCCAGCATGGACGCCCCCTATAGGACAGACCTGTTCCCCCCAGCATGGACGCCCCCTATAGGACAGACCTGTTCCCCCAGCATGGACGCCCCCTATAGGACAGACCTGTTCCCCCCAGCATGGACGCCCCCTATAGGACAGACCTGTTCCCCCCAGCATGGACGCCCCCTATAGGACAGACCTGTTCCCCCATCATGGACGCCCCCTATAGGACAGACCTGTTCCCCCATCATGGACGCCCCCTATAGGACAGACCTGTTCCCCCAGCATGGACGCCCCCTATAGGACAGACCTGTTCCCCCATCATGGACGCCCCCCTATAGGACAGACCTGTTCCCCCCAGCATGGACGCCCCCTATAGGACAGACCTGTTCCCCCCAGCATGGACGCCCCCTATAGGACATACCTGTTCCCCCCAGCATGGACGCCCCCTATAGGACAGACCTGTTCCCCCAGCATGGACGCCCCCTATAGGACAGACCTGTTCCCCCCAGCATGGACGCCCCCTATAGGACAGAACTGTTCCCCCCAGCATGGACGCCCCCTATAGGACAGACCTGTTCCCCCCAGCATGGACGCCCCCTATAGGACAGACCTGTTCCCCCAGCATGGACGCCCCCTATAGGACAGACCTGTTCCCCCCAGCATGGACGCCCCCTATAGGACAGACCTGTTCCCCCAGCATGGACGCCCCCTATAGGACAGACCTGTTCCCCCCAGCATGGACGCCCCCTATAGGACAGACCTGTTCCCCCCAGCATGGACGCCCCCTATAGGACAGACCTGTTCCCCCCAGCATGGACGCCCCCTATAGGACAGACCTGTTCCCCCAGCATGGACGCCCCCTATAGGACAGACCTGTTCCCCCAGCATGGACGCCCCCTATAGGACAGACCTGTTCCCCCAGCATGGACGCCCCCTATAGGACAGAACTGTTCCCCCATCATGGACGCCCCCTATAGGACATACCTGTTCCCCCAGCATGGACGCCCCCTATAGGACAGACCTGTTCCCCCATCATGGACGCCCCCTATAGGACAGACCTGTTCCCCCATCATGGACGCCCCCTATAGGACAGACCTGTTCCCCCCAGCATGGACGCCCCCTATAGGACAGACCTGTTCCCCCATCATGGACGCCCCCTATAGGACAGACCTGTTCCCCCCAGCATGGACGCCCCCTATAGGACAGACCTGTTCCCCCAGCATGGACGCCCCCTATAGGACAGACCTGTTCCCCCCAGCATGGACGCCCCCTATAGGACAGACCTGTTCCCCCAGCATGGACGCCCCCTATAGGACAGACCTGTTCCCCCAGCATGGACGCCCCCTATAGGACAGACCTGTTCCCCCAGCATGGACGCCCCCTATAGGACAGAACTGTTCCCCCCAGCATGGACGCCCCTATAGGACAGACCTGTTCCCCCAGCATGGACGCCCCCTATAGGACAGAACTGTTCCCCCAGCATGGACGCCCCCTATAGGACAGACCTGTTCCCCCAGCATGGACGCCCCCTATAGGACAGACCTGTTCCCCCCCAGCATGGACGCCCCCTATAGGACAGACCTGTTCCCCCAGCATGGACGCCCCCTATAGGACAGACCTGTTCCCCCCAGCATGGACGCCCCCTATAGGACAGACCTGTTCCCCCAGCATGGACGCCCCCTATAGGACAGACCTGTTCCCCCAGCATGGACGCCCCCTATAGGACAGACCTGTTCCCCCAGCATGGACGCCCCCTATAGGACAGAACTGTTCCCCCCAGCATGGACGCCCCCTATAGGACAGAACTGTTCCCCCAGCATGGACGCCCCCTATAGGACAGACCTGTTCCCCCAGCATGGACGCCCCCTATAGGACAGACCTGTTCCCCCCAGCATGGACGCCCCCTATAGGACAGACCTGTTCCCCCAGCATGGACGCCCCCTATAGGACAGACCTGTTCCCCCATCATGGATGCCCCCTATAGGACAGACCTGTTCCCCCCAGCATGGACGCCCCCTATAGGACAGACCTGTTCCCCCCAGCATGGACGCCCCTATAGGACAGACCTGTTCCCCCAGCATGGACGCCCCCTATAGGACAGACCTGTTCCCCCAGCATGGACGCCCCCTATAGGACAGACCTGTTCCCCCATCATGGACGCCCCCTATAGGACAGACCTGTTCCCCCCAGCATGGACGCCCCCTATAGGACAGACCTGTTCCCCCCAGCATGGACGCCCCCTATAGGACATACCTGTTCCCCCCAGCATGGACGCCCCCTATAGGACAGACCTGTTCCCCCAGCATGGACGCCCCCTATAGGACAGACCTGTTCCCCCATCATGGACGCCCCCTATAGGACAGACCTGTTCCCCCCAGCATGGACGCCCCCTATAGGACAGACCTGTTCCCCCAGCATGGACGCCCCCTATAGGACAGACCTGTTCCCCCAGCATGGACGCCCCCTATAGGACAGACCTGTTCCCCCCAGCATGGACGCCCCCTATAGGACAGAACTGTTCCCCCCCAGCATGGACGCCCCCTATAGGACAGACCTGTTCCCCCCAGCATGGACGCCCCCTATAGGACAGACCTGTTCCCCCAGCATGGACGCCCCCTATAGGACAGACCTGTTCCCCCCAGCATGGACGCCCCCTATAGGACAGACCTGTTCCCCCAGCATGGACGCCCCCTATAGGACAGACCTGTTCCCCCCAGCATGGACGCCCCCTATAGGACAGACCTGTTCCCCCAGCATGGACGCCCCCTATAGGACAGACCTGTTCCCCCAGCATGGACGCCCCCTATAGGACAGACCTGTTCCCCCCAGCATGGACGCCCCCTATAGGACAGACCTGTTCCCCCCAGCATGGACGCCCCCTATAGGACAGACCTGTTCCCCCCAGCATGGACGCCCCCTATAGGACATGCCTGTTGTAGTTCTCTCCTCAGCCTGGACATCTTCATCTGTCTCCATCCTCTGAGCGGCTCCTGTAGTCTCAGCTCTATTTACACCCTTGTCATCATTGTGATGTCATCATGTTCTAGTGATGTCATAATGGTCTTGGAATTCCGAAGCAAAAGGTCAACCTCATTTGAATACGCAGTAAAGGTCAACCTGATTTGCATAGGTCACTGACATGAATCTGCGTCTTACCCCCTGGAGACCCCTTTAATGCTGGGCCGGGGTCTTGTGTATCTCTCTCTTGTTACATTCTAGTAGAATCTTTTTACCTCTTATTACTCTCTGGTTTGTGGCCTGATACATTCTGTATTTCGGATATATTGAGAATTAGTATTAGAAAAGTATTTTAGAAAAAAAACGCTTTATCAACAGTTTCATGTATGGGGTTTAAGAAAAAATCTTTTTTACATTTCGCTTAAGCCCTTTTTCACTTCGTCACTGCGCACGTGTTATCACTTGTTACACCCTGATTCTTTGTCCTTATTCACACTGAGTGTCTCTCTAGTACTTGTATATATATATATATGAGATACAGTCCAGGCTTGTGTATCAGTAAGCTTAGATACAGCACTTTATTATTATTGTCCTATGTGCTCCTGATTCTTTGTCCTTATTCACACTGAGTGTCTCTCTAGTACTTGTGTATATATATATATATGAGACACAATAAGACAGGCTTGTGTGTAGCATATATGATTCCCATATGTTAGATATTCCGTATATATGATGGATATATGACATTCATTTTGTAGAATATTGTTGTATATATATATATATATATATATACACTTCTGTAATATTCAGCCGCTGACGCTTTTTCTCTTCGCATTGCCTTTATAGTCTTTCTCGTCACGTATGCGCAATGTGTTAGTTTTATCCCGTACAAACAGGCAATACTTAGGCATCACTATTGTAAACATGCCGAAATCTCACGAGAGTCGCATTTGGCACATGCGCAGTGCGCTCATTTTCGGACATTGCGTCCAGGATGGGTGACGCGATCACCGGCACAAACAAGAGGCAATAGGTCTGCACGCTTTCCACATGTCTTCACCAGCGTTTCCCAATCCTATCCGCTGCCTCCATTTACTTATTAAGCAGGACCCTGTATATTCTCCATACAAACCTCATGGCCACATCATCTATTTCCCCCTGACGAAGCCGCGGTAGCGGTGAAACGTGCGGCGGGGCGCGGTCATGTACATGGAGGTCTACTTCTAGGTAAATGTAACCCTGCACCACCTTAATCCTGTTTATGTGTATATACTCTATGTAATGCAGGTTTATACTAATGAAGTGCTGCTCAGACGCACAGATACACCAGGACACCGGATATATATATATATACTAGCTGTTACCCGCGACTTGGTCTGCGGTGATTGTAGCAGTGGGTATATACAGGCGGGGGTAAGGTTTCCGTACTGTGTATAAGGGATGGGATATGGAATGTAACTTTGTATCTTGTTGTTTCTGTAATTCAGAGAATCCGTGAGACTTTTGTGTTGCAGTTACTTTGTATTTGAGCTGCTATATATACGGTGTTGGTATATACTGTACATAGTGACTTTGGGACAGAAGGATTTGAAGTTAACCCCTTCCCGCCGATGGCATGATGACAAATTTTTCTTCCTGATGCCACCATTAATTATTCTATATAATGTACTGGGAAGCAGGAAAAAATTCAGAATGGGGTGGATTTGAAGAAAAAATGCATTTCTGCGACTTTCTTACGGGCTTTGGTTTTACGGCGTTCACTGTGCAACCAAAATGACATGTCCCCTATATTCTGTGTTTCGTTACGATTCCGGGGAGACCAAATTTATATGGTTCTATTTACATTTTGACCCCTTAAAAAAATCCAAAACTGTGTTAAAACATTTGTTTTTTGAAAAGTCGCCATATTCCGACAGCCGTAACTTTTTTATACGTGCGTGTACGGGGATGTAGAGGGCGTCTTTTTTTGCGGGACCGGGTGTACTTTGTAGTTCAATAAAATGTCCGTAACAAGGGGGAAAAAAAGAGGGAAGGGAAACACAGCCCACAATGCAGCACTAAGTAGTGTATATAGTAGGACTCACTCACGGTTCCTTGGATGGGAAAGTTGCCCGGAATTCCAAATTTCCTCCGACCCAGGAAATGACTTCAGAAGAATATCCAAAACAAGAGAAGGATGATCCAGCAAATCATTTCCCAAATAAAAGAGTTTTTTTCTTCTTTGTCTTTATTTTATTGAAAAATATCCATTAAAACACAAGTGTGTACCAAGGAAGGAAGAGTTCAGACGTGAAACAGAACAGACTGACACGTTTCGAACTAAGCGTTCTTAGTCATAGTCTGAAGTTACTGAGGCTGGATAACCCTTATAAACCTTGTAACGCATGTGTGAGTAATCAGCATGATTACAAAAGGACAACAATAACATATACATGAACCTGCAGCACACACAAAACGCACATAGAATTGATAAAAGTGTAACAACATACAACAAACAACAAAAATAAAACCATGAAAAAACAAGAACATGGATATAGATATCTCTAATCTTATGGGAAAGAAAAAAAGAGAACAAACTACATGAATTATTCCAACACTGTTGATTAACTAAGCAATGATCACTCCGCATATTACAAAGTATCTAAGCTCAAAAAAAAAAAAAAAAATTGGTATGTACTATATGCGATACCGCATCAACATACTTGTAGCATCAACATGCTTCTAGCAAGTAAGATGTCGGTGTTAAGGGTTAACCTTCCACACCGATTATCCCATATAACAGTTTACGTTGTCGCCACATAAGAGCTATTAACCCATAATGCAAAAGGAACAACAGCCTTATCATTACCTCCGAATCGTTTCATGATGTATTTATCAGATGTTTCTGTGGAATCTCAAAAAGTTGTCAAGGACTTCCTTAATATGTACACAATCGACATAGCTAGATATGTTGAATCCTATTCTTGTGTCAAACATGACACCGTAGAAGTCTCTATTGAGGTCTCTATTGAAAGTTCCTATTGAAAATGCGCATGCGTAGAGTCTTCATTGAAATACACATTTAGCAACAAGACTGAACTATTCAATGCCACGGTAAGTTATATTGCAACCAATAAGTTTGTAACTACTTAGTGCGTATAAGTGACAGGTTCCTAAATTAGTAGCATGTGTCGCACCTATGGCTATAGCTTTGGTAAATAAACACCCAAAGGCATGTAAAAATACATACACACTAGGTGATTAGTTAAATCGTACACTAATGTTCCTATAAAGAGATGTTCAAAAGTATAGTAAGGAACAGAAAAGTGGATGTATAAATAGGGCACTGTTAATAAATGTATGCGAGATCGTTCCTTCTGTTTAAACCATGGGGTGAGCGTGTGTTTAATTTCAAGATCCATGACGCTTCCCTAAGTCTCAGGGAGCGCTCACGGTCACCCCCTCTAAGCGGTTTCTTAACTTAGTCTATTGCCTTAAAACGAAAACTGCCTAAATTTCCACCATGTATGTTAATAAAATGTTGTGAAACCCCTGTGCTTTTGTTACAATTACTATTAGTGATACTATAAAGATGTTCCGCGATTCTGGTTTTTAAAGTGCGTGTGGTACAACCTACGTAATCTAGATCGCAAACCACGCAGGATACCATATATATTACATAGGAGCTAGAACAATTGAAAAAACCTTTAATGTGGAACTCACGATTTCTGTCAGAATTTTTAAATACAGAAGTCTTGTCAGTAAACTTGCAAACATTGCAACGACTGGTTCCGCATTTGAAAAAACCCGAGAGTTGTAACCATGTTGAGGTTAAAGGTTCTAATTTCCCCACGTACATACTTGGGGAGAGAACATTACCCAAAGTCCTGCCTCTTTTTGAAATAAAATGGCAGTTCTCAGAGAGAATTGTTCTCAAAATCTCATCTTGGTTAAGAATGGGTAAATACTTTTTAACAATGCTGGTAATTTGATGAAAATTACTACTATATGTTGTAGAAAAGAAAACTCCTCCTTCTCTGTTTTTTTTAGAATTTTTTCTAGATAACCCATTAGTGGTTAAAAGAGACTTTCTATCCCGTTTGGAGACTATTTTCCTAGCTCTATCAATAGTCCACTGGGGATAACCCCCTTTTTGGAATCTATGTTCTATGTCCGTGATCTTTCTCTCATAATGAGATTCTATACTGCAGGCTCTTTTGGCTCTTATAAATTCGCCAATTGGCAAAGAGTGTATAGTATGTTTAGGATGTTGACTTCTGGCATGTAGAATAGTATTACCAGACAATGGTTTCCTATATAGGTCAGTTGTAATAGAACCCAATTCTGCATTGCCAGTTAAAGTAACATCTAGAAAATTGGTACTATTAGAATCCACATTGTAGGTGAACTTTAAATTGAAATCGTTGTCATTAATGTAAGAAACAAACTCAGGAACCTCAGATCTGTCCCCATTCCAAATAACCAAAATATCATCAATGTACCTACCAAACCACACCACCGATTGCCCGAAAGGATTTTGTTCATTGAAAATATAAATGCTCTCCCAGTAAGACATGACCAGGTTCGCCAATGAGGGCGAGAATTTCACCCCCATTGGCGCCCCGCACGTCTGTAAGTAGTATACTCTGTCAAACATGAAAAAGTTATGCAATAATAAATACTCCACAACTGTAAGTATGTATTGGCAGAGAGATGGAGAAAAATTGGAAAATTTAGAAAGATGGTAAGACAGCGCTTTCAGGGCAATGGGGTGCGGTATGGAAGAATACAGAGAGGTAACGTCACACGTTACCCAAATATAGTTGTCATTCCACTTGGATCCATCCAGGACCCGTATTAGATCCTTAGTGTCCTTAATATATCCCGGGACACGGGCCACTAGAGGCTGGAGGATCTTGTCGATCCATTGACACAGCCTTTCATTGAGTGACCCGATCCCGGAGATGATTGGCCTCAATGGGGGTGGAAAAATGTTTTTATGGACTTTGGGAAGGCCGTGGAAAATGGGGACTACTGGAAAATCTGGTTTGAGATATTTAACATCTATCGCAGAAAAAATCCCCAATTCCAGGCCTTCCCCAAGTATTTTATCCAAAGTGTGAGAAAAGGATTCAGTAGGATCTGCTGTTAGTTGTCTATAAGTGTTAATGTCCTCAAGAATGACTTTAACCGATTTGACATAATCCGAGGCATTCATGACTATGATGAGACCTCCCTTGTCCGCCAACCTAAAGACCACATCCTTATTCTCTTGTAATTTCGATAGACTTAGTCTTTCCTGATGGGTGAGGTTGTCAGACAAGGGGACGTCCACCATTTCGTCATGGAGTCTGTGTAGCTCCGCTTCGACAGCTGTTTGAAACTGTTCTAAAGCAGAGACACGAGACTTAAGAGGATAATAAAATGGATTCTTTCTGTTAACTGATAGATCTACATCTAGGACAGGAGACGTGTCTGGCAGCTCCTGAAGGTGCTGTAGGCAACATTGTTCCCTGTACATTAAGGTTTCAAATTCATTTATTGATGGCACATTGCTGTTGATGCTACAAGTATGTTGATGCGGTATCGCATATAGTACATACCAATTTTTTATTTTTTGTTTGAGCTTAGATACTTTGTAATATGCGGAGTGATCATTGCTTAGTTAATCAACAGTGTTGGAATAATTCATGTAGTTTGTTCTCTTTTTTTCTTTCCCATAAGATTAGAGATATCTATATCCATGTTCTTGTTTTTTCATGGTTTTATTTTTGTTGTTTGTTGTATGTTGTTACACTTTTATCAATTCTATGTGCGTTTTGTGTGTGCTGCAGGTTCATGTATATGTTATTGTTGTCCTTTTGTAATCATGCTGATTACTCACACATGCGTTACAAGGTTTATAAGGGTTATCCAGCCTCAGTAACTTCAGACTATGACTAAGAACGCTTAGTTCGAAACGCGTCAGTCTGTTCTGTTTCACGTCTGAACTCTTCCTTCCTTGGTACACACTTGTGTTTTAATGGATATTTTTCAATAAAATAAAGACAAAGAAGAAAAAAACTCTTTTATTTGGGAAATGATTTGCTGGATCATCCTTCTCTTGTTTTGGGTACTTTGTAGTTCTACCATTTTCGGGAAATGTTATTGCTTTGATCACGTTTTATTCAAATTTTTATCAGAATCCAAAGAGTGAAAAAACGGCAGTTTGGCACTTTTGACCATTTTTCCCACTACGGCGTTTACCGAACAGGAAAAATATTTGTATAGCTTTGTAGAGCGGGCGATTTCGGACGCGGGGATACCTAACATGTATGTGTTTCACAGTTTTTAACTACTTTTATATGTGTTCTAGGGAAAGGGGGGTGATTTGAATTTTTAATCCTTTTTATTTGTTTTTATATGTTTTTTTTACTTTTTTTTTTAATTTTTTTTTTGCATTTATTAGACCTCCTAGGGGTATTGACATGGGTGGGCGGTGTCGCGGATTGTCAGAGCGGTGGGGGTCGGCAAACATGGCTGCTCCGAAGCGTTATAGAGCGCCTCCTGGAGTATCGATATGGGGAGGGGCAAAGTGGTAAAGTCTATGTATATGTGATTGTGTGGGGTTAGGGGCGAGGCTGGAGAGGGCAATAGGAATTTTGTGGCTTGCTATGGTCCAAAGTGTGTGAGATTGCAGAGATGGTGGTGTGAGTTTGGGTTTTGTGGGGGTCCTGGGAAAAACGTATGTGCGCTATTGTGACGAAAAGTAGCCTATTGCGCAATCGGGTGTATTAACTATGTTTGTGGAAAATTTCAGCCAAATCGGTCGAGCGGGTTTTGCGTGATTGAGGAACAAACATCCAGACACACAAACCCACAAACATCCAAACTCACAAACTTTCACCTTTATAATATTAATAGAAAGAGTCCCACCTACAGCCTCTGCAGTATTACAGCGTAACCTCCATGGATTATATGGTTGTACTATCCCCTGTACATTTATTATTGTGTTTTTAATGTGTTAAATTTAATAAAGTACAACATTTTTTTTTACAATTTTTTTAGATATTTATGGCAGTTCTCCTGATTCAGGCAAAGTAGAAATATTTATATAGTTCTGCCCCTTTTTGCCCTAATTTTTTGTGTATATTGTCTAGTAGAATCCTCGCGGCTTCGCTCGCAGATAATCTGTTACATTGTTGCTTATGGTGACGTCACAGTCTCAGTGTCGCGGTGTCAGTCACATTCTCAGTTTCGCGGTGTCAGTCACATTCTCAAAGTCGCGGTGTCAGTCACATTCTCAGTGTCGCGGTGTCAGTCACATTCTCAGTGTCGCGCTGTCAGTCACATTCTCAGTGTCGCGCTGTCAGTCACATTCTCAGTGTCCCGGTGTCAGTCACATTCTCAGTGTCCCGGTGTCAGTCACATTCTCAGTGTCGCGGTGTCAGTCACATTCTCAGTGTCGCGGTGTCAGTGACATTCTCAGTGTCGCGGTGTCAGTCACATTCTCAGTATCGCGGTGTCAGTCACATTCTCAGTGTCGCGGTGTCAGTCACATTCTCAGTGTCGCGCTGTCAGTCACATTCTCAGTGTCGCGGTGTCAGTCACATTCTCAGTGTCGCGCTGTCAGTCACATTCTCAGTGTCCCGGTGTCAGTCACATTCTCAGTATCGCGGTGTCAGTCACATTCTCAGTGTCGCGGTGTCAGTCACATTCTCAGTGTCGCGGTGTCAGTCACATTCTCAGTGTCGCGGTGTCAGTCACATTCTCAGTCTCGCGGTGTCAGTCACATTCTCAGTGTCGCGGTGTCAGTCACATTCTCAGTATCGCGGTGTCAGTCACATTCTCAGTGTCGCGGTGTCAGTCACATTCTCAGTGTCGCGGTGTCAGTGACATTCTCAGTGTCGCGGTGTCGGTCACATTCTCAGTGTCGCGGTGTCAGTCACATTCTCAGTGTCGCGGTGTCAGTCACATTCTCAGTGTCCCGGTGTCAGTCACATTCTCAGTGTCGCGGTGTCAGTCACATTCTCAGTGTCCCGGTGTCAGTCACATTCTCAGTGTCGCGCTGTCAGTCACATTCTCAGTGTCGCGCTGTCAGTCACATTCTCAGTGTCCCGGTGTCAGTCACATTCTCAGTGTCGCGGTGTCGGTCACATTCTCAGTGTCGCGGTGTCAGTCACATTCTCAGTGTCGCGGTGTCAGTCACATTCTCAGTGTCCTGGTGTCAGTCACATTCTTAGTGTCGCGGTGTCAGTCACATTCTCAGTGTCGCGGTGTCAGTCACATTCTCAGTGTCGCGGTGTCAGTGACATTCTCAGTGTCGCGGTGTCAGTCACATTCTCAGTGTCGCGGTGTCGGTCACATTCTCAGTGTCGCGGTGTCAGTCACATTCTCAGTGTCGCGGTGTCAGTCACATTCTCAGTGTCCCGGTGTCAGTCACATTCTCAGTGTCGCGGTGTCAGTCACATTCTCAGTGTCGCGGTGTCAGTGACATTCTCAGTGTCGCGGTGTCAGTCACATTCTCAGTGTCGCGGGGTCAGTCACATTCTCAGTGTCGCGGTGTCAGTGACATTCTCAGTGTCGCGGTGTCGGTCACATTCTCAGTGTCGCGGTGTCGGTCACATTCTCAGTGTCGCGGTGTCAGTCACATTCTCAGTGTCGCGGTGTCAGTCACATTCTCAGTGTCGCGGTGTCAGTCACATTCTCAGTGTCGCGGTGTCAGTCACATTCTCAGTGTCCTGGTGTCAGTCACATTCTCAGTGTCGCGGTGTCAGTCACATTCTCAGTGTCGCGGTGTCAGTCACATTCTCAGTGTCGCGGTGTCAGTCACATTCTCAGTGTCGCGGTGTCAGTCACATTCTCAGTGTGGCGGTATCAGTCATATTCTCAGTGTCGCGGTGTCAGTCACATTCTCAGTGTCGCGGTGTCAGTCACATTCTCAGTGTCGCGGTGTCAGTCACATTCTCAGTGTCGCGGTGTCAGTCACATTCTCAGTGTCGCGGTGTCAGTCACATTCTCAGTGTCGCGGTGTCAGTCACATTCTCAGTGTCGCGGTGTCAGTCACATTCTCAGTGTCGCGGTGTCAGTCACATTCTCAGTGTCGCGGTGTCAGTCACATTCTCAGTGTCGCGGTGTCAGTCACATTCTCAGTGTAGCGGTGTCAGTCACATTCTCAGTGTCGCGCTGTCAGTCACATTCTCAGTGTCGCGGTGTCAGTCACATTCTCAGTGTCGCGCTGTCAGTCACATTCTCAGTGTCGCGGTGTCAGTCACATTCTCAGTGTCGCGCTGTCAGTCACATTCTCAGTGTCGCGGTGTCGGTCACATTCTCAGTGTCGCGGTGTCGGTCACATTCTCAGTGTCGCGGTTTCAGTCACATTCTCAGTGTAGTGGTGTCAGGGACATTCTCAGTGTCGCGGTGTCAGTCACATTCTCAGTGTCGCGGTGTCAGTCACATTCTCAGTGTCGCGCTGTCAGTCACATTCTCAGTGTCGCGGTGTCAGTCACATTCTCAGTGTCGCGGTGTCGGTCACATTCTCAGTGTCGCGGTGTCAGTCACATTCTCAGTGTAGCGGTGTCAGTGACATTCTCAGTGTCGCGCTGTCAGTCACATTCTCAGTGTCGCGGTGTCAGTCACATTCTCAGTGTCGCGGTGTCAGTCACATTCTCAGTGTCGCGGTGTCGGTCACATTCTCAGTGTCGCGGTGTCAGTCACATTCTCAGTGTCGCGGTGTCGGTCACATTCTCAGTGTCGCGGTGTCGGTCACATTCTCAGTGTCGCGGTTTCAGTCACATTCTCAGTGTCGCGGTTTCAGTCACATTCTCAGTGTCGCGGTGTCAGTCACATTCTCAGTGTCCTGGTGTCAGTCACATTCTCAGTGTCGCGGTGTCGGTCACATTCTCAGTGTCGCGGTGTCAGTCACATTCTCAGTGTCGCGGTGTCAGTCACATTCTCAGTGTCGCGGTGTCAGTCACATTCTCAGTGTCGCGGTTTCAGTCACATTCTCAGTGTCCTGGTGTCAGTCACATTCTCAGTATCGCGGTGTCAGTCACATTCTCAGTGTTGCGGTGTCAGTCACATTCTCAGTGTCCTGGTGTCAGTCACATTCTCAGTATCGCGGTGTCAGTCACATTCTCAGTGTTGCGGTGTCAGTCACATTCTCAGTGTCGCGGTGTCAGTCACATTCTCAGTGTAGTGGTGTCAGGGACATTCTCAGTGTCGCGGTGTCAGTCACATTCTCAGTGTCGCGGTGTCAGTCACATTCTCAGAGCGGCAGGAAATCTTTTTTTCCAATTTACATTTTTATTATTTTGGCATTTTCTGGTTGCCTCTCTGGTAACATTGATGTGAACAATGACTGCTTTCATTTCTCCATTGTTATTGATGTCACATATTCCGCACATATTATGGAGCAGAAACTATTACAGATATTTTTCGAACTATTTTTCATCAAATATTACAATTTCTGCCCTTTACACAAAGATATAAAACAGTTACAGCCAATAACAATATAGCGTCTTATCTTTATGCTGATGACACCCAATTATACACATCTTCCCGTGACATCACCCCTGAACTCATACAGAACACTAGAGATGAGTGAACAGTAAAATATTCCATGTTCATTATACGTTCCGAATAGCTGCTCACTATGTGACTATTGGAAGGAATATGGAACCCCATTATAGTCTATGGGAGAAGATGCTTCACTCCAGGGGATCCCACCATTCACCTCAGGAGAGTCACCAAGTCCACTATGACACCCCAGGAAATGATGCAACACCTCTGCAATGTAACTGGGCCAGCAGGGGGCGCATGTCTGGGGGCATCTAACACATGCACACACTGGGTTGGTAGTACCAAGCTAATTAACTAGTGACACAAGAGGAGGTACCCCTATGAAAAATGGCTAAAACATAGCTTTTAATAGTCCAATTAAAATCTACAAAAGTCGTTCCCCCCACAAAAAAAATAAAAGAAAATCCAGAGGGTGGGGGTTGTGTGAACACACAATCTCCCAAGCCTATGTTTAAGACAGGATAGCAACTGAGGGGAGGGTGAGAGTATCTCTAGTTCTTTCTGTGTTATTGCCTATGAAATCACACTGGCGATGTCCTAACATCAGAACTCATATGAGACCCCCACTCTGTTTCCCCTCTGACACTCAATACAGAAACTATGCAGTCCTAGCCTATGTGGCAATGGTCGGTCAGGTGGGTCAGGTACTTAGTGGAGATAGCAGGGATACATTGTAATCCCAATCATGATTAATGGGTAGTATCCAACAAAATAATGTACCACCTCTAGTCTTTTAAACCCCCCGCTGTGAGCTTCCTATTGTAAACCCTCCAATCAGTTGAAGGGAGCTCTCTCTATTGCTGGGGTGATTATAATCGGGCTGCATATAGATTCAATAAAGCAAGCCCCGGCACTGCTCACAGCCAGGGCTTAACACTGGATTTGAGATATAACGGTCTATCCCTCTACGCGTTTCATCTATGACTCCTCAGGAGAGTGATATCCATATTTCAATAGAGCGTCAAAAATAATAAATTGCGGTTAAAACCACAAAGACTGCAGCCCTGATGGTGGGCTGCAGCGTGCAAGCGAGTCCGACGCTGACTGCTGTTTTAGCTGCGTTTATAAGGCCCGCGATCCGGTCTTGGCTCCTCCCCCTCAAAGCCCGCCCACCACAGGCCGACCATCAGGAATCATGCTGGTCGGGCAACGTCATAGTGGGCGTGGCTCGGGCGGAGTCTCGTCATTCGCACAATCGTCGTACCAGTCTATGAAGAAAACCAGCGTAGTGGATGGCTGAACAAGTGGGTGTAACAGAAGGTAAGTATCTCCTCGCTGAACGTTCCGGATATGTGAAACAATACTCAAGGGGGCTTATATTTACAATGTATCCACATGCACCTAGATGGTCAAATAAAGAGTATATAATTGGATACGTAAAGAAATCGTGGTATATTGGTGGTATAGATACGCAACCAGCATTTCTGTCCCCCAACAACCTCACCCCAATAGGACCACATATAAGGTGACCAGTTTGGGTGTCATTCCATACATTATTCCATATGTATGGCAAATGGATGTACGGTGTCCTGACCGTTGGAAGCATCAATCGGTTGCTGATATCGCCATCACACCCTTCTTACAGATGTCCATAGGTCTCTCCATTAGATAATGAGACAGTGTGGGGGCCCATGTTTTTAATTCCCCTATGCCTTCACTGATCCCTATCCATACTATGGAGTGAACCTTTGAGATAGTAATAGTCATACACCCCAATTATATTAATGTTCGACTCTTATATGTGCCCCTATCTAGTATAAATATCCAAGTCATCTCATTGGAGACATCCCACCATACACCCACTCTACACAAAAGGGAGAAAGGAGATGTTATCGTTCAGGCCCCTAGGTTTGACACAATTGAACCTGAAAATCCACTGCGCCTCTTTACGCAGAATAGTTCTGTCCCAGTCACCTCTTCTCTCATCTTTGTGAATACATTCCATCCCTTGAAATTTAAGACAGAAGACATTTCCTCCATGGGCATTGCGAACATGGTTCGCCACAGGTGTATCAGTGGCCCTCACCACATCTCCTACATGTTCGAGGATGCGTCTCCGAAATTGTCTTTTGGTCTTGCCCACATAATTTAACTCACATGGACATGAGATGACATAGACTACACCCTCCATGTAACAAGAGATAAATTGATTCGTGGTGTATCTCTTGCCCGTGGCACACGCTAGTACTTCACGACCCTTTTTGATATAGCCACAAGCCCTACACGAGCCACACTTGTGTGTACCCGGTGTCAGCTCGGGAGTTAACCATGTAGATCTCTTATCTTGTTCAAGGTGGCTCTGCATTAGTAAATCCCCTAGATTGCGGCCCCGTCTGTATGTCACTGACGCTGTTGGTGAAATCGCCTTTTGAATATCGGGGTCTTGGAGCAATATTCCCCAGTATGTTCCAAGGATACGCCGAACCTCCTGTGCATGTTTGTCGAAGGTTCCTATAAGGCGGATGGTATTATCCCTTTCTTTTTTAGGTTTAGGTATGAGGAGAGACTCCCTCGGGGTATCTCTACCCATAGTCTCGGGCATCGACGGGTTGACGCAAGGGATCAGCAATTATCTTGACATCATTTTGCGTCCCTCTGTTCTAGCGCTCCCTTCGTATGCCCGAGACACCATGGATGTCCTCCGACATGTGGAGGGCATCCAGATACCACCTGGGGCGGCCCTTGCATCACTTGACGTGGAGGCGCTCTACAGCTCTATACCCCATGACCTGGGGTGTGGGGCTGTGGGGCGCTTCCTTGGGACCCGGGGGACCCAATATGACCGACACAGTGCCTTTATCCTAAGACTCCTGGAGTTTACCCTCACCCACAACATATTTCTGTTTAACGGTCGAGTGTTCCATCAGCGGCGGGGCACCGCGATGGGGTGCCCCGCCGCACCGACCTATGCAAATTTGTATCTTGGGGCGTGGGAAGAGGAGATAGTCTTTGGTGAGGCTTGTGAACAGTGGAATCAGCACATTGTCATCTGGTTAAGATATATAGACGATGTGATGATCATTTGGTCGGGATCCACCCAATCTTTTGAGAAATTCGTTAGTCATCTTAACAACAATCAGCTCAACTTGAGGTTTACGTCCATGATCCATCCAAAAACGATCTCATTTTTGGATATTCAGATTACGTTATCCAGTACAGGAGTATTGTCCACCACCCTATTTAGGAAGGAGACGGCGACTAAAGCGCTATTACGATACGATAGCCACCATCCCCAGCCCCTAAAAAGAGGAATTCCGAAAGGGCAGTTTCTCAGAGTAAGGAGGAACTGCTCTGAGATGGCGGAATATGAGAAACAGAGAAAGATTTTGATGAAGAGGTTTCTTGATCGAGGGTATCCAACTTAGAGATACCCCGAGGGAGTCTCTCCTCATACCTAAACCTAAAAAAGAAAGGGATAATACCATCCGCCTTATAGGAACCTTCGACAAACATGCACAGGAGGTTCGGCGTATCCTTGGAACATACTGGGGAATATTGCTCCAAGACCCCGATATTCAAAAGGCGATTTCACCAACAGCGTCAGTGACATACAGATGGGGCCGCAATCTAGGGGATTTACTAATGCAGAGCCACCTTGAACAAGATAAGAGATCTACATGGTTAACTCCCGAGCTGACACCGGGTACACACAAGTGTGGCTCGTGTAGGGCTTGTGGCTATATCAAAAAGGGTCGTGAAGTACTAGCGTGTGCCACGGGCAAGAGGTACACCACGAATCAATTTATCTCTTGTTACACGGAGGGTGTAGTCTATGTCATCTCATGTCCATGTGAGTTAAATTATGTGGGCAAGACCAAAAGACAATTTCGGAGACGCATCCTCGAACATGTAGGAGATGTGGTGAGGGCCACTGATACACCTGTGGTGAACCATGTTCGCAATGCCCATGGAGGAAATGTCTTCTGTCTTAAATTTCAAGGGATGGAATGTATTCACAAAGATGAGAGAAGAGGTGACTGGGACAGAACTATTCTGCGTAAAGAGGCGCAGTGGATTTTCAGGTTCAATTGTGTCAAACCTAGGGGCCTGAACGATAACATCTCCTTTCTCCCTTTTGTGTAGAGTGGGTGTATGGTGGGATGTCTCCAATGAGATGACTTGGATATTTATACTAGATAGGGGCACATATAAGAGTCGAACATTAATATAATTGGGGTGTATGACTATTACTATCTCAAAGGTTCACTCCATAGTATGGATAGGGATCAGTGAAGGCATAGGGGAATTAAAAACATGGGCCCCCACACTGTCTCATTATCTAATGGAGAGACCTATGGACATCTGTAAGAAGGGTGTGATGGCGATATCAGCAACCGATTGATGCTTCCAACGGTCAGGACACCGTACATCCATTTGCCATACATATGGAATAATGTATGGAATGACACCCAAACTGGTCACCTTATATGTGGTCCTATTGGGGTGAGGTTGTTGGGGGACAGAAATGCTGGTTGCGTATCTATACCACCAATATACCACGATTTCTTTACGTATCCAATTATATACTCTTTATTTGACCATCTAGGTGCATGTGGATACATTGTAAATATAAGCCCCCTTGAGTATTGTTTCACATATCCGGAACGTTCAGCGAGGAGATACTTACCTTCTGTTACACCCACTTGTTCAGCCATCCACTACGCTGGTTTTCTTCATAGACTGGTACGACGATTGTGCGAATGACGAGACTCCGCCCGAGCCACGCCCACTATGACGTTGCCCGACCAGCATGATTCCTGATGGTCGGCCTGTGGTGGGCGGGCTTTGAGGGGGAGGAGCCAAGACCGGATCGCGGGCCTTATAAACGCAGCTAAAACAGCAGTCAGCGTCGGACTCGCTTGCACGCTGCAGCCCACCATCAGGGCTGCAGTCTTTGTGGTTTTAACCGCAATTTATTATTTTTGACGCTCTATTGAAATATGGATATCACTCTCCTGAGGAGTCATAGATGAAACGCGTAGAGGGATAGACCGTTATATCTCAAATCCAGTGTTAAGCCCTGGCTGTGAGCAGTGCCGGGGCTTGCTTTATTGAATCTATATGCAGCCCGATTATAATCACCCCAGCAATAGAGAGAGCTCCCTTCAACTGATTGGAGGGTTTACAATAGGAAGCTCACAGCGGGGGGTTTAAAAGACTAGAGGTGGTACATTATTTTGTTGGATACTACCCATTAATCATGATTGGGATTACAATGTATCCCTGCTATCTCCACTAAGTACCTGACCCACCTGACCGACCATTGCCACATAGGCTAGGACTGCATAGTTTCTGTATTGAGTGTCAGAGGGGAAACGGAGTGGGGGTCTCATATGAGTTCTGATGTTAGGACATCGCCAGTGTGATTTCATAGGCAATAACACAGAAAGAACTAGAGATACTCTCACCCTCCCCTCAGTTGCTATCCTGTCTTAAACATAGGCTTGGGAGATTGTGTGTTCACACAACCCCCACCCTCTGGATTTTCTTTTATTTTTTTTGTGGGGGGAACGACTTTTGTAGATTTTAATTGGACTATTAAAAGCTATGTTTTAGCCATTTTTCATAGGGGTACCTCCTCTTGTGTCACTAGGCATCTAACACCCCAAAGCCCCTCTGTTACCCCACTATCACAGCCTAACAACTACACACTATACACACTCACTACAACCTCTATCACAGTGGGGGGAAAATACCGGGAAACCTTCTTTACTCCCCAAATGGAGGGACACAAACCCCAATGTAAGCCCCACAAACATTACCAAGCCCCCCTTTATATCACGTCCCCCATGACAACCACAGATGGAATAGACAATGGGAAATCCTTCAGTCCCCCCCTGACCTGTCATTGTGGATGTGTGTGATGTGTATATATGTGTGTGTGTGTGTGTGTGTGTGTGTGTGTACTGTATATATATGTATGTGTGTGTGTACTGTATATATATATATATGTGTGTGATGTGGGGAGACCTTCCAAAATTCACTTTTATGGCCCTTAACATGAGCCCGTACAAATTAAGTTCCAGGCCCTTAAGCTGAGCTCCAGCAGAGATTGGGGCCCTTCAGGTGACTTCAGCCTCTACCTGCAGAGATTGGGGCCCTTCAGGTGACTTCAGCCTCTACCTGCAGAGATTGGGGCCCTTCAGGTGACTTCAGCCTCTACCTGTAGAGATTGGGGCCCTTCAGGTGACTTCAGCCTCTACCTGCAGAGATTGGGGCCCTTCAGGTGACTTCAGCCTCTACCTGCAGAGATTGGGGCCCTTGCAGTGAGTAGAGCCTTGCACCAGCAGACTGTTAGCCCCGGTGGTTCCAGAACCATCACTCTCATTGTGTTGGATTGATACAGTGGATGGGACTCAGGACCCAGACATTGACCTTGATTTTGATTGTGAAATTGATAACATTTTGGTATCAAGTCCTGGGGGTAACTTTTATTTAGAGGACCGCAAAGGGGGAGAATTGGCTGCAACCACTACTAGCGGTAATAATAACATCTGTCTAGAGCCCAGTGTAGAGACTACAAGTCATGTCTGTCTAGAGCCCAGTATAGATAGTAGAAGTCATGTCTGTCTAGAGCCCAGTGTAGAGACTACAAGTCATGTCTGTCTAGAGCCCAGTATAGAGACTAGAAGTCATATCTATCCAGAGTCCAGTGTAGAGACTAGAAGTCATGTCTGTCCAGAGCCCAGTGTAGAGACTAGAAGTCATGTCTGTCTAGAGCCCAGTGTAGAGACTAGAAGTCATGTCTGTCCAGGGTCCAGTATAGAGACTAGAAGTCATGTCTATCCAGAGTCCAGTGTAGAGACTAGAAGTCATGTCTGTCTAGAGCCCAGTGTAGAGACTAGAAGTCATGTCTGTCCAGGGTCCAGTGTAGAGACTAGAAGTCATGTCTGTCCAGTGTAGAGACTAGAAGTCATGTCTGTCTAGAGCCCAGTATAGATAGTAGAAGTCATGTCTGTCCAGGGTCCAGTATAGAGACTAGAAGTCATGTCTGTCTAGAGCCCAGTATAGAGACTAGAAGTCATGTCTATCCAGAGTCCAGTGTAGAGACTAGAAGTCATGTCTGTCCAGAGCCCAGTGTAGAGACTAGAAGTCATGTCTGTCTAGAGCCCAGTGTAGAGACTAGAAGTCATGTCTGTCTAGAGCCCAGTGTAGAGACTAGAAGTCATGTCTGTCCAGAGTCCAGTATAGAGACTAGAAGTCATGTCTATCCAGAGTCCAGTGTAGAGACTAGAAGTCATGTCTATCCAGAGTCCAGTGTAGAGACTAGAAGTCATGTCTGTCCAGAGTCCAGTGTAGAGACTAGAAGTCATGTCTGTCTAGAGCCCAGTGTAGAGACTAGAAGTCATGTCTGTCCAGGGTCCAGTGTAGAGACTAGAAGTCATGTCTGTCCAGTGTAGAGACTAGAAGTCATGTCTGTCTAGAGCCCAGTATAGATAGTAGAAGTCATGTCTGTCCAGGGTCCAGTATAGAGACTAGAAGTCATGTCTGTCTAGAGCCCAGTGTAGAGACTAGAAGTCATGTCTGTCCAGAGTCCAGTATAGAGACTAGAAGTCATGTCTATCCAGAGTCCAGTGTAGAGACTAGAAGTCATGTCTGTCCAGAGCCCAGTGTAGAGACTAGAAGTCATGTCTGTCTAGAGCCCAGTGTAGAGACTAGAAGTCATGTCTGTCTAGAGTCCAGTATAGAGACTAGAAGTCATGTCTATCCAGAGTCCAGTGTAGAGACTAGAAGTCATGTCTATCCAGAGTCCAGTGTAGAGACTAGAAGTCATGTCTGTCCAGAGTCCAGTGTAGAGACTAGAAGTCATGTCTGTCTAGAGCCCAGTGTAGAGACTAGAAGTCATGTCTGTCCAGGGTCCAGTATAGAGACTAGAAGTCATATCTATCCAGAGTCCAGTGTAGAGACTAGAAGTCATGTCTGTCCAGAGCCCAGTGTAGAGACTAGAAGTCATGTTTGTCCAGGGTCCAGTGTAGAGACTAGAAGTCATGTCTGTCTAGAGCCCAGTGTAGAGACTAGAAGTCATGTCTGTCCAGGGTCCAGTGTAGAGACTAGAAGTCATGTCTGTCCAGTGTAGAGACTAGAAGTCATGTCTGTCTAGAGCCCAGTGTAGAGACTAGAAGTCATGTCTGTCCAGGGTCCAGTATAGAGACTAGAAGTCATGTCTGTCTAGAGCCCAGTATAGAGTCTAGAAGTCATGTCTATCCAGAGTCCAGTGTAGAGACTAGAAGTCATGTCTGTCCAGGGTCCAGTATAGAGACTAGAAGTCATGTCTGTCTAGAGCCCAGTATAGAGTCTAGAAGTCATGTCTGTCCAGAGTCCAGTGTAGAGACTAGAAGTCATTTCTGTCCAGTGTAGAGACTAGAAGTCATGTCTGTCTAGAGCCCAGTATAGATAGTAGAAGTCATGTCTGTCCAGGGTCCAGTATAGAGACTAGAAGTCATGTCTGTCTAGAGCCCAGTGTAGAGACTAGAAGTCATGTCTGTCCAGGGTCCAGTATAGAGACTAGAAGTCATGTCTGTCTAGAGCCCAGTGTAGAGACTAGAAGTCATGTCTGTCTAGAGCCCAGTGTAGAGACTAGAAGTCATGTCTGTCCAGGGTCCAGTGTAGAGACTACAAGTCATGTCTGTCCAGGGTCCAGTATAGAGACTAGAAGTCATGTCTGTCTAGAGCCCAGTGTAGAGACTAGAAGTCATGTCTGTCCAGGGTCCAGTGTAGAGACTACAAGTCATGTCTGTCCAGGGTCCAGTATAGAGACTAGAAGTCATGTCTATCCAGAGTCCAGTGTAGAGACTAGAAGTCATGTCTAACCAGAGTCCAGTGTAGAGACTAGAAGTCATGTCTGTCTAGAGCCCAGTGTAGAGACTAGAAGTCATGTCTGTCCAGGGTCCAGTATAGAGACTAGAAGTCATGTCTGTCCAGTATAGAGACTAGAAGTCATGTCTGTCCAGGGTGCAGTATAGAGACTTGAAGTCATGTCTGTCCAGTATAGAGACTAGAAGTCATGTCTGTCCAGGGTGCAGTATAGAGACTAGAAGTCATGTCTGTCCAGTATAGAGACTAGAAGTCATGTCTGTCCAGGGTGCAGTATAGAGACTAGAAGTCATGTCTGTCCAGTATAGAGACTAGAAGTCATGTCTGTCCAGTATAGAGACTAGAAGTCATGTCTGTCCAGGGTACAGTGTATAGACTAGAAGTCATGTCTGTCCAGTATAGAGACTAGAAGTCATGTCTGTCCAGGGTCCAGTATAGAGACTAGAAGTCATGTCTGTCCAGGGTCCAGTGTAGAGACTAGAAGTCATGTCTGTCCAGGGTACAGTGTAGAGACTAGAAGTCATGTCTGTCCAGTGTAAAGACTAGAAGTCATGTTTGTCCAGGGTCCAGTATAGAGACTAGAAGTCATGCCTGTCCAGGGTGCAGTGTAGAGACTAGAAGTCATGTCTGTCTAGAGCCCAGTGTAGAGACTACAAGTCATGTCTGTCCAGGGTCCAGTATAGAGACTAGAAGTCATGTCTGTCTAGAGTCCAGTGTAGAGACTAGAAGTCATGTCTGTCCAGGGTCCAGTATAGAGACTAGAAGTCATGTCTGTCCAGTATAGAGACTAGAAGTCATGTCTGTCTAGAGCCCAGTGTAGAGACTAGAAGTCATGTCTCTCTAGAGCCCAGTGTAGAGACTAGAAGTCATGTCTGTCCAGAGTCCAGTGTAGAGACTAGAAGTCATGTCTGTCTAGAGCCCAGTGTAGAGACTAGAAGTCATGTCTGTCTAGAGCCCAGTATAGAGTCTAGAAGTCATGTCTATCCAGAGTCCAGTGTAGAGACTAGAAGTCATGTCTGTCCAGGGTCCAGTATAGAGACTAGAAGTCATGTCTGTCTAGAGCCCAGTATAGAGTCTAGAAGTCATGTCTGTCCAGAGTCCAGTGTAGAGACTAGAAGTCATTTCTGTCCAGTGTAGAGACTAGAAGTCATGTCTGTCTAGAGCCCAGTATAGATAGTAGAAGTCATGTCTGTCCAGGGTCCAGTATAGAGACTAGAAGTCATGTCTGTCTAGAGCCCAGTGTAGAGACTAGAAGTCATGTCTGTCCAGAGTCCAGTGTAGAGACTAGAAGTCATGTCTGTCCAGGGTCCAGTATAGAGACTAGAAGTCATGTCTGTCTAGAGCCCAGTATAGAGTCTAGAAGTCATGTCTGTCCAGGGTCCAGTATAGAGACTAGAAGTCATGTCTGTCTAGAGTCCAGTGTAGAGACTAGAAGTCATGTCTGTCCAGGGTCCAGTATAGAGACTAGAAGTCATGTCTGTCCAGTATAGAGACTAGAAGTCATGTCTGTCTAGAGCCCAGTGTAGAGACTAGAAGTCATATCTGTCTAGAGCCCAGTATAGAGTCTAGAAGTCATGTCTATCCAGAGTCCAGTGTAGAGACTAGAAGTCATGTCTGTCCAGGGTCCAGTATAGAGACTAGAAGTCATGTCTGTCTAGAGCCCAGTATAGAGTCTAGAAGTCATGTCTGTCCAGAGTCCAGTGTAGAGACTAGAAGTCATTTCTGTCCAGTGTAGAGACTAGAAGTCATGTCTGTCTAGAGCCCAGTATAGATAGTAGAAGTCATGTCTGTCCAGGGTCCAGTATAGAGACTAGAAGTCATGTCTGTCTAGAGCCCAGTGTAGAGACTAGAAGTCATGTCTGTCCAGAGTCCAGTGTAGAGACTAGAAGTCATGTCTGTCCAGGGTCCAGTATAGAGACTAGAAGTCATGTCTGTCTAGAGCCCAGTATAGAGTCTAGAAGTCATGTCTGTCCAGAGTCCAGTGTAGAAACTAGAAGTCATGTCTGTCCAGTGTAGAGACTAGAAGTCATGTCTGTCTAGAGCCCAGTATAGATAGTAGAAGTCATGTCTGTCCAGGGTCCAGTATAGAGACTAGAAGTCATGTATGTCTAGAGCCCAGTGTAGAGACTAGAAGTCATGTCTGTCCAGGGTCCAGTGTAGAGACTAGAAGTCATGTCTGTCCAGGGTCCAGTGTAGAGACTACAAGTCATGTCTGTCCAGGGTCCAGTATAGAGACTAGAAGTCATGTCTATCCAGAGCCCAGTGTAGAGACTAGAAGTCATGTCTGTCCAGGGTTCAGTGTAGAGACTACAAGTCATGTCTGTCCAGGGTCCAGTATAGAGACTAGAAGTCATGTCTGTCTAGAGCCCAGTGTAGAGACTAGAAGTCATGTCTGTCCAGGGTCCAGTGTAGAGACTACAAGTCATGTCTGTCCAGGGTCCAGTATAGAGACTAGAAGTCATGTCTATCCAGAGTCCAGTGTAGAGACTAGAAGTCATGTCTATCCAGAGTCCAGTGTAGAGACTAGAAGTCATGTCTGTCCAGGGTCCAGTATAGAGACTAGAAGTCATGTCTGTCTAGAGCCCAGTATAGAGTCTAGAAGTCATGTCTGTCCAGAGTCCAGTGTAGAGACTAGAAGTCATTTCTGTCCAGTGTAGAGACTAGAAGTCATGTCTGTCTAGAGCCCAGTATAGATAGTAGAAGTCATGTCTGTCCAGGGTCCAGTATAGAGACTAGAAGTCATGTCTGTCTAGAGCCCAGTGTAGAGACTAGAAGTCATGTCTGTCCAGAGTCCAGTGTAGAGACTAGAAGTCATGTCTGTCCAGGGTCCAGTATAGAGACTAGAAGTCATGTCTGTCTAGAGCCCAGTATAGAGTCTAGAAGTCATGTCTGTCCAGGGTCCAGTATAGAGACTAGAAGTCATGTCTGTCTAGAGTCCAGTGTAGAGACTAGAAGTCATGTCTGTCCAGGGTCCAGTATAGAGACTAGAAGTCATGTCTGTCCAGTATAGAGACTAGAAGTCATGTCTGTCTAGAGCCCAGTGTAGAGACTAGAAGTCATGTCTCTCTAGAGCCCAGTGTAGAGACTAGAAGTCATGTCTGTCCAGAGTCCAGTGTAGAGACTAGAAGTCATGTCTGTCTAGAGCCCAGTGTAGAGACTAGAAGTCATATCTGTCTAGAGCCCAGTATAGAGTCTAGAAGTCATGTCTATCCAGAGTCCAGTGTAGAGACTAGAAGTCATGTCTGTCCAGGGTCCAGTATAGAGACTAGAAGTCATGTCTGTCTAGAGCCCAGTATAGAGTCTAGAAGTCATGTCTGTCCAGAGTCCAGTGTAGAGACTAGAAGTCATTTCTGTCCAGTGTAGAGACTAGAAGTCATGTCTGTCTAGAGCCCAGTATAGATAGTAGAAGTCATGTCTGTCCAGGGTCCAGTATAGAGACTAGAAGTCATGTCTGTCTAGAGCCCAGTGTAGAGACTAGAAGTCATGTCTGTCCAGAGTCCAGTGTAGAGACTAGAAGTCATGTCTGTCCAGGGTCCAGTATAGAGACTAGAAGTCATGTCTGTCTAGAGCCCAGTATAGAGTCTAGAAGTCATGTCTGTCCAGGGTCCAGTATAGAGACTAGAAGTCATGTCTGTCTAGAGTCCAGTGTAGAGACTAGAAGTCATGTCTGTCCAGGGTCCAGTATAGAGACTAGAAGTCATGTCTGTCCAGTATAGAGACTAGAAGTCATGTCTGTCTAGAGCCCAGTGTAGAGACTAGAAGTCATGTCTCTCTAGAGCCCAGTGTAGAGACTAGAAGTCATGTCTGTCCAGAGTCCAGTGTAGAGACTAGAAGTCATGTCTGTCTAGAGCCCAGTGTAGAGACTAGAAGTCATATCTGTCTAGAGCCCAGTATAGAGTCTAGAAGTCATGTCTATCCAGAGTCCAGTGTAGAGACTAGAAGTCATGTCTGTCCAGGGTCCAGTATAGAGACTAGAAGTCATGTCTGTCTAGAGCCCAGTATAGAGTCTAGAAGTCATGTCTGTCCAGAGTCCAGTGTAGAGACTAGAAGTCATTTCTGTCCAGTGTAGAGACTAGAAGTCATGTCTGTCTAGAGCCCAGTATAGATAGTAGAAGTCATGTCTGTCCAGGGTCCAGTATAGAGACTAGAAGTCATGTCTGTCTAGAGCCCAGTGTAGAGACTAGAAGTCATGTCTGTCCAGAGTCCAGTGTAGAGACTAGAAGTCATGTCTGTCCAGGGTCCAGTATAGAGACTAGAAGTCATGTCTGTCTAGAGCCCAGTATAGAGTCTAGAAGTCATGTCTATCCAGAGTCCAGTGTAGAGACTAGAAGTCATGTCTGTCCAGAGTCCAGTGTAGAGACTAGAAGTCATGTCTGTCTAGAGCCCAGTGTAGAGACTAGAAGTCATGTCTGTCCAGGGTCCAGTGTAGAGACTAGAAGTCATGTCTGTCCAGTGTAGAGACTAGAAGTCATGTCTGTCTAGAGCCCAGTATAGATAGTAGAAGTCATGTCTGTCCAGGGTCCAGTATAGAGACTAGAAGTCATGTCTGTCTAGAGCCCAGTGTAGAGACTAGAAGTCATGTCTGTCCAGGGTCCAGTATAGAGACTAGAAGTCATGTCTGTCTAGAGCCCAGTGTAGAGACTAGAAGTCATGTCTGTCCAGAGTCCAGTATAGAGACTAGAAGTCATGTCTATCCAGAGTCCAGTGTAGAGACTAGAAGTCATGTCTGTCCAGAGCCCAGTGTAGAGACTAGAAGTCATGTCTGTCTAGAGCCCAGTGTAGAGACTAGAAGTCATGTCTGTCTAGAGTCCAGTATAGAGACTAGAAGTCATGTCTATCCAGAGTCCAGTGTAGAGACTAGAAGTCATGTCTATCCAGAGTCCAGTGTAGAGACTAGAAGTCATGTCTGTCCAGAGTCCAGTGTAGAGACTAGAAGTCATGTCTGTCTAGAGCCCAGTGTAGAGACTAGAAGTCATGTCTGTCCAGGGTCCAGTATAGAGACTAGAAGTCATATCTATCCAGAGTCCAGTGTAGAGACTAGAAGTCATGTCTGTCCAGAGCCCAGTGTAGAGACTAGAAGTCATGTTTGTCCAGGGTCCAGTGTAGAGACTAGAAGTCATGTCTGTCTAGAGCCCAGTGTAGAGACTAGAAGTCATGTCTGTCCAGGGTCCAGTGTAGAGACTAGAAGTCATGTCTGTCCAGTGTAGAGACTAGAAGTCATGTCTGTCTAGAGCCCAGTGTAGAGACTAGAAGTCATGTCTGTCCAGGGTCCAGTATAGAGACTAGAAGTCATGTCTGTCTAGAGCCCAGTATAGAGTCTAGAAGTCATGTCTATCCAGAGTCCAGTGTAGAGACTAGAAGTCATGTCTGTCCAGGGTCCAGTATAGAGACTAGAAGTCATGTCTGTCTAGAGCCCAGTATAGAGTCTAGAAGTCATGTCTGTCCAGAGTCCAGTGTAGAGACTAGAAGTCATTTCTGTCCAGTGTAGAGACTAGAAGTCATGTCTGTCTAGAGCCCAGTATAGATAGTAGAAGTCATGTCTGTCCAGGGTCCAGTATAGAGACTAGAAGTCATGTCTGTCTAGAGCCCAGTGTAGAGACTAGAAGTCATGTCTGTCCAGGGTCCAGTATAGAGACTAGAAGTCATGTCTGTCTAGAGCCCAGTGTAGAGACTAGAAGTCATGTCTGTCTAGAGCCCAGTGTAGAGACTAGAAGTCACGTCTGTCCAGGGTCCAGTGTAGAGACTACAAGTCATGTCTGTCCAGGGTCCAGTATAGAGACTAGAAGTCATGTCTGTCTAGAGCCCAGTGTAGAGACTAGAAGTCATGTCTGTCCAGGGTCCAGTGTAGAGACTACAAGTCATGTCTGTCCAGGGTCCAGTATAGAGACTAGAAGTCATGTCTATCCAGAGTCCAGTGTAGAGACTAGAAGTCATGTCTAACCAGAGTCCAGTGTAGAGACTAGAAGTCATGTCTGTCTAGAGCCCAGTGTAGAGACTAGAAGTCATGTCTGTCCAGGGTCCAGTATAGAGACTAGAAGTCATGTCTGTCCAGTATAGAGACTAGAAGTCATGTCTGTCCAGGGTGCAGTATAGAGACTTGAAGTCATGTCTGTCCAGTATAGAGACTAGAAGTCATGTCTGTCCAGGGTGCAGTATAGAGACTAGAAGTCATGTCTGTCCAGTATAGAGACTAGAAGTCATGTCTGTCCAGGGTGCAGTATAGAGACTAGAAGTCATGTCTGTCCAGTATAGAGACTAGAAGTCATGTCTGTCCAGTATAGAGACTAGAAGTCATGTCTGTCCAGGGTACAGTGTATAGACTAGAAGTCATGTCTGTCCAGTATAGAGACTAGAAGTCATGTCTGTCCAGGGTCCAGTATAGAGACTAGAAGTCATGTCTGTCCAGGGTCCAGTGTAGAGACTAGAAGTCATGTCTGTCCAGGGTACAGTGTAGAGACTAGAAGTCATGTCTGTCCAGTGTAAAGACTAGAAGTCATGTTTGTCCAGGGTCCAGTATAGAGACTAGAAGTCATGCCTGTCCAGGGTGCAGTGTAGAGACTAGAAGTCATGTCTGTCTAGAGCCCAGTGTAGAGACTACAAGTCATGTCTGTCCAGGGTCCAGTATAGAGACTAGAAGTCATGTCTGTCTAGAGTCCAGTGTAGAGACTAGAAGTCATGTCTGTCCAGGGTCCAGTATAGAGACTAGAAGTCATGTCTGTCCAGTATAGAGACTAGAAGTCATGTCTGTCTAGAGCCCAGTGTAGAGACTAGAAGTCATGTCTCTCTAGAGCCCAGTGTAGAGACTAGAAGTCATGTCTGTCCAGAGTCCAGTGTAGAGACTAGAAGTCATGTCTGTCTAGAGCCCAGTGTAGAGACTAGAAGTCATGTCTGTCTAGAGCCCAGTATAGAGTCTAGAAGTCATGTCTATCCAGAGTCCAGTGTAGAGACTAGAAGTCATGTCTGTCCAGGGTCCAGTATAGAGACTAGAAGTCATGTCTGTCTAGAGCCCAGTATAGAGTCTAGAAGTCATGTCTGTCCAGAGTCCAGTGTAGAGACTAGAAGTCATTTCTGTCCAGTGTAGAGACTAGAAGTCATGTCTGTCTAGAGCCCAGTATAGATAGTAGAAGTCATGTCTGTCCAGGGTCCAGTATAGAGACTAGAAGTCATGTCTGTCTAGAGCCCAGTGTAGAGACTAGAAGTCATGTCTGTCCAGAGTCCAGTGTAGAGACTAGAAGTCATGTCTGTCCAGGGTCCAGTATAGAGACTAGAAGTCATGTCTGTCTAGAGCCCAGTATAGAGTCTAGAAGTCATGTCTGTCCAGGGTCCAGTATAGAGACTAGAAGTCATGTCTGTCTAGAGTCCAGTGTAGAGACTAGAAGTCATGTCTGTCCAGGGTCCAGTATAGAGACTAGAAGTCATGTCTGTCCAGTATAGAGACTAGAAGTCATGTCTGTCTAGAGCCCAGTGTAGAGACTAGAAGTCATGTCTCTCTAGAGCCCAGTGTAGAGACTAGAAGTCATGTCTGTCCAGAGTCCAGTGTAGAGACTAGAAGTCATGTCTGTCTAGAGCCCAGTGTAGAGACTAGAAGTCATATCTGTCTAGAGCCCAGTATAGAGTCTAGAAGTCATGTCTATCCAGAGTCCAGTGTAGAGACTAGAAGTCATGTCTGTCCAGGGTCCAGTATAGAGACTAGAAGTCATGTCTGTCTAGAGCCCAGTATAGAGTCTAGAAGTCATGTCTGTCCAGAGTCCAGTGTAGAGACTAGAAGTCATTTCTGTCCAGTGTAGAGACTAGAAGTCATGTCTGTCTAGAGCCCAGTATAGATAGTAGAAGTCATGTCTGTCCAGGGTCCAGTATAGAGACTAGAAGTCATGTCTGTCTAGAGCCCAGTGTAGAGACTAGAAGTCATGTCTGTCCAGAGTCCAGTGTAGAGACTAGAAGTCATGTCTGTCCAGGGTCCAGTATAGAGACTAGAAGTCATGTCTGTCTAGAGCCCAGTATAGAGTCTAGAAGTCATGTCTGTCCAGAGTCCAGTGTAGAAACTAGAAGTCATGTCTGTCCAGTGTAGAGACTAGAAGTCATGTCTGTCTAGAGCCCAGTATAGATAGTAGAAGTCATGTCTGTCCAGGGTCCAGTATAGAGACTAGAAGTCATGTATGTCTAGAGCCCAGTGTAGAGACTAGAAGTCATGTCTGTCCAGGGTCCAGTGTAGAGACTAGAAGTCATGTCTGTCCAGGGTCCAGTGTAGAGACTACAAGTCATGTCTGTCCAGGGTCCAGTATAGAGACTAGAAGTCATGTCTATCCAGAGCCCAGTGTAGAGACTAGAAGTCATGTCTGTCCAGGGTTCAGTGTAGAGACTACAAGTCATGTCTGTCCAGGGTCCAGTATAGAGACTAGAAGTCATGTCTGTCTAGAGCCCAGTGTAGAGACTAGAAGTCATGTCTGTCCAGGGTCCAGTGTAGAGACTACAAGTCATGTCTGTCCAGGGTCCAGTATAGAGACTAGAAGTCATGTCTATCCAGAGTCCAGTGTAGAGACTAGAAGTCATGTCTATCCAGAGTCCAGTGTAGAGACTAGAAGTCATGTCTGTCCAGGGTCCAGTATAGAGACTAGAAGTCATGTCTGTCTAGAGCCCAGTATAGAGTCTAGAAGTCATGTCTGTCCAGAGTCCAGTGTAGAGACTAGAAGTCATTTCTGTCCAGTGTAGAGACTAGAAGTCATGTCTGTCTAGAGCCCAGTATAGATAGTAGAAGTCATGTCTGTCCAGGGTCCAGTATAGAGACTAGAAGTCATGTCTGTCTAGAGCCCAGTGTAGAGACTAGAAGTCATGTCTGTCCAGAGTCCAGTGTAGAGACTAGAAGTCATGTCTGTCCAGGGTCCAGTATAGAGACTAGAAGTCATGTCTGTCTAGAGCCCAGTATAGAGTCTAGAAGTCATGTCTGTCCAGGGTCCAGTATAGAGACTAGAAGTCATGTCTGTCTAGAGTCCAGTGTAGAGACTAGAAGTCATGTCTGTCCAGGGTCCAGTATAGAGACTAGAAGTCATGTCTGTCCAGTATAGAGACTAGAAGTCATGTCTGTCTAGAGCCCAGTGTAGAGACTAGAAGTCATGTCTCTCTAGAGCCCAGTGTAGAGACTAGAAGTCATGTCTGTCCAGAGTCCAGTGTAGAGACTAGAAGTCATGTCTGTCTAGAGCCCAGTGTAGAGACTAGAAGTCATATCTGTCTAGAGCCCAGTATAGAGTCTAGAAGTCATGTCTATCCAGAGTCCAGTGTAGAGACTAGAAGTCATGTCTGTCCAGGGTCCAGTATAGAGACTAGAAGTCATGTCTGTCTAGAGCCCAGTATAGAGTCTAGAAGTCATGTCTGTCCAGAGTCCAGTGTAGAGACTAGAAGTCATTTCTGTCCAGTGTAGAGACTAGAAGTCATGTCTGTCTAGAGCCCAGTATAGATAGTAGAAGTCATGTCTGTCCAGGGTCCAGTATAGAGACTAGAAGTCATGTCTGTCTAGAGCCCAGTGTAGAGACTAGAAGTCATGTCTGTCCAGAGTCCAGTGTAGAGACTAGAAGTCATGTCTGTCCAGGGTCCAGTATAGAGACTAGAAGTCATGTCTGTCTAGAGCCCAGTATAGAGTCTAGAAGTCATGTCTGTCCAGGGTCCAGTATAGAGACTAGAATTCATGTCTGTCTAGAGTCCAGTGTAGAGACTAGAAGTCATGTCTGTCCAGGGTCCAGTATAGAGACTAGAAGTCATGTCTGTCCAGTATAGAGACTAGAAGTCATGTCTGTCTAGAGCCCAGTGTAGAGACTAGAAGTCATGTCTCTCTAGAGCCCAGTGTAGAGACTAGAAGTCATGTCTGTCCAGAGTCCAGTGTAGAGACTAGAAGTCATGTCTGTCTAGAGCCCAGTGTAGAGACTAGAAGTCATATCTGTCTAGAGCCCAGTATAGAGTCTAGAAGTCATGTCTATCCAGAGTCCAGTGTAGAGACTAGAAGTCATGTCTGTCCAGGGTCCAGTATAGAGACTAGAAGTCATGTCTGTCTAGAGCCCAGTATAGAGTCTAGAAGTCATGTCTGTCCAGAGTCCAGTGTAGAGACTAGAAGTCATTTCTGTCCAGTGTAGAGACTAGAAGTCATGTCTGTCTAGAGCCCAGTATAGATAGTAGAAGTCATGTCTGTCCAGGGTCCAGTATAGAGACTAGAAGTCATGTCTGTCTAGAGCCCAGTGTAAAGACTAGAAGTCATGTCTGTCCAGAGTCCAGTGTAGAGACTAGAAGTCATGTCTGTCCAGGGTCCAGTATAGAGACTAGAAGTCATGTCTGTCTAGAGCCCAGTATAGAGTCTAGAAGTCATGTCTGTCCAGAGTCCAGTGTAGAGACTAGAAGTCATGTCTGTCCAGTGTAGAGACTAGAAGTCATGTCTGTCTAGAGCCCAGTATAGATAGAAGTCATGTCTGTCCAGGGTCCAGTATAGAGACTAGAAGTCATGTATGTCTAGAGCCCAGTGTAGAGACTAGAAGTCATGTCTGTCCAGGGTCCAGTGTAGAAACTAGAAGTCATGTCTGTCCAGGGTCCAGTGTAGAGACTACAAGTCATGTCTGTCCAGGGTCCAGTATAGAGACTAGAAGTCATGTCTATCCAGAGCCCAGTGTAGAGACTAGAAGTCATGTCTGTCCAGGGTTCAGTGTAGAGACTACAAGTCATGTCTGTCCAGGGTCCAGTATAGAGACTAGAAGTCATGTCTGTCTAGAACCCAGTGTAGAGACTAGAAGTCATGTCTGTCCAGGGTCCAGTGTAGAGACTACAAGTCATGTCTGTCCAGGGTCCAGTATAGAGACTAGAAGTCATGTCTATCCAGAGTCCAGTGTAGAGACTAGAAGTCATGTCTAACCAGAGTCCAGTATAGAGACTAGAAGTCATGTCTATCCAGAGTCCAGTGTAGAGACTAGAAGTCATGTCTAACCAGAGTCCAGTGTAGAGACTAGAAGTCATGTCTGTCCAGTGTAGAGACTAGAAGTCATGTCTGTCTAGAGCCCAGTGTAGAGACTAGAAGTCATGTCTGTCCAGGGTCCATTATAGAGACTAGAAGTCATGTCTATCCAGTATAGAGACTAGAAGTCATGTCTGTCCAGGGTGCAGTATAGAGACTTGAAGTCATGTCTGTCCAGGGTCCAGTATAGAGACTAGAAGTCATGTCTGTCCAGTATAGAGACTAGAAGTCATGTCTGTCCAGGGTGCAGTATAGAGACTAGAAGTCATGTCTGTCCAGGGTACAGTGTAGAGACTAGAAGTCATGTCTGTCCAGGGTCCAGTATAGAGACTAGAAGTCATGTCTGTCCAGGGTCCAGTGTAGAGACTAGAAGTCATGTCTGTCCAGGGTACAGTGTAGAGACTAGAAGTCATGTCTGTCCAGTGTAGAGACTAGAAGTCATGTCTGTCCAGGGTCCAGTATAGAGACTAGAAGTCATGCCTGTCCAGGGTGCAGTGTAGAGACTAGAAGTCATGTCTGTCTAGAGCCCAGTGTAGAGACTACAAGTCATGTCTGTCCAGGGTCCAGTATAGAGACTAGAAGTCATGTCTGTCTAGAGTCCAGTGTAGAGACTAGAAGTCATGTCTGTCCAGGGTCCAGTATAGAGACTAGAAGTCATGTCTGTCCAGGGTCCAGTATAGAGACTAGAAGTCATGTCTGTCCAGTATAGAGACTAGAAGTGATGTCTGTCTAGAGCCCAGTGTAGAGAATAGAAGTCATGTCTCTCTAGAGCCCAGTGCAGAGACTAGAAGTCATGTCTGTCCAGAGTCCAGTGTAGAGACTAGAAGTCATGTCTGTCTAGAGCCCAGTGTAGAGACTAGAAGTCATGTCTGTCCAGAGTCAAGTGTAGAAACTAGAAGTCATGTCTGTCTAGAGCCCAGTATAGATAGTAGAAGTCATGTCTGTCTAGAGTCCAGTGTAGAGACTAGAAGTCATGTCTGTCCAGGGTCCAGTATAGAGACTAGAAGTCATGTCTGTCCAGAGTCCAGTGTAGAGACTAGAAGTCATGTCTATCCAGAGTCCAGTGTAGAGACTAGAAGTCATGTCTGTCTAGAGTCCAGTGTGGAGACTAGAAGTCATGTCTGTCCAGTGTAGAGACTAGAAGTCATGTCTGTCCAGGGTGCAGTGTAGAGACTAGAAGTCATGTCTGTCCAATGTAGAGACTAGAAATCATGTCTGTCTAGAGCCCAGTGTAGAGACTAGAAGTCATGTCTGTCCAGGGTCCAGTGTAGAGACTAGAAATCATGTCTGTCCAGGGTCCAGTATAGAGACTAGAAGTCATGTCTGTCTAGAGCCCAGTGTAGAGACTAGAAGTCATGCCTGTCCAGTGTAGAGACTAGAAGTCATATCTAACCAGAGTCCAGTGTAGAGACTAGAAGTCATGTCTGTCCAGGGTGCAGTGTAGAGAATAGAAGTCATGTCTGTCCAGTGTAGAGACTAGAAGTCATGTCTGTCTAGAGCCCAGTGCAGAGACTAGAAGTCATGTCTGTCCAGGGTCCAGTATAGAGACTAGAAGTCATGTCTGTCCAGTATAGAGACTTGAAGTCATGTCTGTCCAGGGTCCAGTATAGAGACTAGAAGTCATGTCTGTCCAGGGTGCAGTATAGAGACTAGAAGTCATGTCTGTCCAGGGTACAGTGTAGAGACTAGAAGTCATGTCTGTCCAGTGTAGAGACTAGAAGTCATGTCTGTCCAGGGTCCAGTATAGAGACTAGAAGTCATGTCTGTCCAGTGTAGAGACTAGAAGTCATGTCTGTCCAGTGTAGAGACTAGAAGTCATGTCTGTCCAGGGTCCAGTGTAGAGACTAGAAGTCAAGTCTGTCCAGGGTACAGTGTAGAGACTAGAAGTCATGTCTGTCCAGTGTAGAGACTAGAAGTCATGTCTGTCCAGGGTCCAGTATAGAGACTAGAAGTCATGTCTGTCCAGTGTAGAGACTAGAAGTCATGTCTGTCCAGTGTAGAGACTAGAAGTCATGTCTGTCCAGGGTCCAGTATAGAGACTAGAAGTCATGCCTGTCCAGGGTGCAGTGTAGAGACTAGAAGTCATGTCTGTCTAGAGCCCAGTGTAGAGACTACAAGTCATGTCTGTCCAGGGTCCAGTATAGAGACTAGAAGTCATGTCGGTCCAGTATAGAGACTAGAAGTGATGTCTGTCTAGAGCCCAGTGTAGAGACTAGAAGTCATGTCTCTCTAGAGCCCAGTGTAGAGACTAGAAGTCATGTCTGTCCAGAGTCCAGTGTAGAGACTAGAAGTCATGTCTGTCTAGAGCCCAGTGTAGAGACTAGAAGTCATGTCTGTCCAGAGTCCAGTGTAGAGACTAGAAGTCATGTCTGTCTAGAGCCCAGTATAGATAGTAGAAGTCATGTCTGTCTAGAGTCCAGTGTAGAGACTAAAAGTCATGTCTGTCTAGAGCCCAGTGTAGAGACTAGAAGTCATGTCTTTCCAGAGTCCAGTGTAGAGACTAGAAGTCATGTCTGTCTAGAGCCCAGTGTAGAGACTAGAAGTCATGTCTGTCTAGAGCCCAGTGTAGAGACTAGAAGTCATGTCTTTCCAGAGTCCAGTGTAGAGACTAGAAGTCATGTCTGTCCAGAGTCCAGTGTAGAGACTAGAAGTCATGTCTGTCTAGAGCCCAGTATAGATAGTAGAAGTCATGTCTGTCCAGGGTCCAGTGTAGAGACTAGAAGTCATGTCTGTCCAGGGTCCAGTATAGAGACTAGAAGTCATGTCTGTCCAGAGTCCAGTGTAGAGACTAGAAGTCATGTCTGTCCAGGGTCCAGTATAGAGACTAGAAGTCATGTCTGTCCAGAGTCCAGTGTAGAGACTAGAAGTCATGTCTGTCTAGAGCCCAGTATAGATAGTAGAAGTCATGTCTGTCCAGGGTCCAGTATAGAGACTAGACGTCATGTCTGTCCAGGGTCCAGTATAGAGACTAGAAGTCATGTCTGTCTAGAGCCCAGTGTAGAGACTAGAAGTCATGTCTGTCCAGTGTAGAGACTAGAAGTCATGTCTATCCAGAGTCCAGTGTAGAGACTAGAAGTCATGTCTGTCCAGAGTCCAGTGTAGAGACTATAAGTCATGTCTGTCCAGGGTCCAGTGTAGAGACTAGAAGTCATGTCTGTCCAGGGTCCAGTGTAGAGACTAGAAGTCATGTCTGTCCAGAGTCCAGTGTAGAGACTAGAAGTCATGTCTGTCCAGGGTACAGTGTAGAGACTAGAAGTCATGTCTGTCCAGAGTCCAGTGTAGAGACTACAAGTCATGTCTGTCCAGGGTCCAGCATAGAGACTAGAAGTCATGTCTGTCCAGGGTCCAGTGTAGAGACTAGAAGTCATGTCTGTCCAGTGTAGAGACTAGAAGTCATGTCTATCCAGAGTCCAGTGTAGAGACTAGAAGTCATGTCTGTCCAGAGTCCAGTGTAAAGACTAGAAGTCATGTCTGTCCAGAGTCCAGTGTAGAGACTAGAAGTCATGTCTGTCCAGAGTCCAGTGTAGAGACTAGAAGTCATGTCTGTCTAGAGCCCAGTATAGATAGTAGAAGTCATGTCTGTCTAGAGTCCAGTGTAGAGACTAGACGTCATGTCTGTCCAGGGTCCAGTATAGAGACTAGAAGTCATGTCTGTCTAGAGCCCAGTGTAGAGACTAGAAGTCATGCCTGTCCAGTGTAGAGACTAGAAGTCATGTCTATCCAGAGTCCAGTGTAGAGACTAGAAGTCATGTCTGTCCAGAGTCCAGTGTAGAGACTACAAGTCATGTCTGTCCAGGGTCCAGTATAGAGACTAGAAGTCATGTCTGTCCAGGGTCCAGTGTAGAGACTAGAAGTCATGTCTGCCCAGAGTCCAGTGTAGAGACTACAAGTCATGTCTGTCCAGGGTCCAGTATAGAGACTAGAAGTCATGTCTGTCCAAGGTCCAGTATAGAGACTAGAAGTCATGTCTGTCCAGTATAGAGACTAGAAGTCATGTCTGTCTAGAGCCCAGTATAGAGTCTAGAAGTCATGTCTATCCAGAGTCCAGTGTAGAGACTAGAAGTCATGTCTGTCCAGAGTCCAGTGTAGAGACTAGAAGTCGTCTGTCCAGTGTAGAGACTAGAAGTCATGTCTGTCCAAGGTCCAGTATAGAGACTAGAAGTCATGTCTGTCCAGAGTCCAGTGTAGAGACTAGAAGTCATGTCTGTCCAGAGTCCAGTGTAGAGACTAGAAGTCATGTCTGTCCAGAGTCCAGTGTAGAGACTAGAAGTCATGTCTGTCCAGAGTCCAGTGTAGAGACTAGAAGTCATGTCTGTCCAGGGTCCAGTGTAGAGACTAGAAGTCATGTCTGTCCAGAGTCCAGTGTAGAGACTAGAAGTCATGTCTGTCCAGAGTCCAGTGTAGAGACTAGAAGTCATGTCTGTCCAGGGTCCAGTGTAGAGACTAGAAGTCGTCTGTCCAGTGTAGAGACTAGAAGTCATGTCTGTCCAAGGTCCAGTATAGAGACTAGAAGTCATGTCTGTCCAGAGTCCAGTGTAGAGACTAGAAGTCATGTCTGTCCAGAGTCCAGTGTAGAGACTAGAAGTCATGTCTGTCCAGAGTCCAGTGTAGAGACTAGAAGTCATGTCTGTCCAGAGTCCAGTGTAGAGACTAGAAGTCATGTCTGTCCAGGGTCCAGTGTAGAGACTAGAAGTCATGTCTGTCCAGGGTCCAGTATAGAGACTAGAAGTCATGTCTGTCCAGGGTCCAGTATAGAGACTAGAAGTCATGTCTGTCTAGAGCCCAGTGTAGAGACTAGAAGTCATGTCTGTCCAGTGTAGAGACTAGAAGTCTTGTCTATCCAGAGTCCAGTGTAGAGACTAGAAGTCATGTCTGTCCAGAGTCCAGTGTAGAGACTAGAAGTCATGTCTGTCCAGGGTCCAATATAGAGACTAGAAGTCATGTCTGTCCAGGGTCCAGTGTAGAGACTAGAAGTAATGTCTGTCCAGAGTCCAGTGTAGAGACTACAAGTCATGTCTGTCCAGGGTCCATTATAGAGAATAGAAGTCATGTCTGTCCAGGGTCCAGTATAGAGACTAGAAGTCATGTCTGTCCAGGGTCCAGTATAGAGACTAGAAGTCATGTCTGTCCAGGGTCCAGTGTAGAGACTAGAAGTCATGTCTGTCCAGGGTCCAGTATAGAGACTAGAAGTCATGTCTGTCCAAGGTCCAGTATAGAGACTAGAAGTCATGTCTGTCCAGGGTCCAGTATAGAGACTAGAAGTCATGTCTGTCCAGGGTCCAGTATAGAGACTAGAAGTCATGTCTGTCCAAGGTCCAGTATAGAGACTAGAAGTCATGTCTGTCCAGGGTCCAGTGTAGAGACTAGAAGTCATGTCTGTCCAGAGTCCAGTGTAGAGACTAGAAGTCATGTCTGTCTAGAGCCCAGTGTAGAGAATAGAAGTCATGTCTGTCCAGGGTCCAGTGTAGAGACTAGAAGTCATGTCTGTCCAGAGTCCAGTATAGAGACTAGAAGTCATGTCTGTCCAGGGTCCAGTGTAGAGACTAGAAGTCATGTCTGTCCAAGGTCCAGTATAGAGACTAGAAGTCATGTCTGTCCAGGGTCCAGTGTAGAGACTAGAAGTCATGTCTGTCCAGGGTCCAGTAAAGAGACTAGAAGTCATGTCTGTCCAGGGTCCAGTGTAGAGACTAGAAGTCATGTCTGTCCAGAGTCCAGTGTAGAGACTAGAAGTCATGTCTGTCCAGGGTCCAGTATAGATAGTAGAAGTCATGTCTGTCTAGAGTCCAGTGTAGAGACTAGAAGTCATGTCTGTCCAGGGTCCAGTATAGAGACTAGAAGTCATGTCTGTCCAGAGTCCAGTGTAGAGACTAGAAGTCATGTCTGTCTAAAGCCCAGTGTAGAGACTAGAAGTCATGTCTGTCCAGAGTCCAGTGTAGAGACTAGAAGTCATGTCTGTCTAGAGCCCAGTATAGATAGTAGAAGTCATGTCTGTCTAGAGTCCAGTGTAGAGACTAGACGTCATGTCTGTCCAGGGTCCAGTATAGAGACTAGAAGTCATGTCTGTCTAGAGCCCAGTGTAGAGACTAGAAGTCATGTCTGTCCAGTGTAGAGACTAGAAGTCATGTCTATCCAGTGTAGAGACTAGAAATCATGTCTGTCCAGAGTCCAGTGTAGAGACTACAAGTCATGTCTGTCCAGGGTCCAGTGTAGAGACTAGAAGTCATGTCTGTCCAGGGTCCAGTATAGAGACTAGAAGTCATGTCTGTCCAAGGTCCAGTATAGAGACTAGAAGTCATGTCTGTCCAGGGTCCAGTGTAGAGACTAGAAGTCATGTCTGTCCAGAGTCCAGTGTAGAGACTAGAAGTCATGTCTGTCTAGAGCCCAGTGTAGAGAATAGAAGTCATGTCTGTCCAGGGTCCAGTGTAGAGACTAGAAGTCATGTCTGTCCAGAGTCCAGTATAGAGACTAGAAGTCATGTCTGTCCAGGGTCCAGTGTAGAGACTAGAAGTCATGTCTGTCCAAGGTCCAGTATAGAGACTAGAAGTCATGTCTGTCCAGGGTCCAGTGTAGAGACTAGAAGTCATGTCTGTCCAGGGTCCAGTATAGAGACTAGAAGTCATGTCTGTCCAGGGTCCAGTGTAGAGACTAGAAGTCATGTCTGTCCAGAGTCCAGTGTAGAGACTAGAAGTCATGTCTGTCCAGGGTCCAGTATAGATAGTAGAAGTCATGTCTGTCTAGAGTCCAGTGTAGAGACTAGAAGTCATGTCTGTCCAGGGTCCAGTATAGAGACTAGAAGTCATGTCTGTCCAGAGTCCAGTGTAGAGACTAGAAGTCATGTCTGTCTAAAGCCCAGTGTAGAGACTAGAAGTCATGTCTGTCCAGAGTCCAGTGTAGAGACTAGAAGTCATGTCTGTCTAGAGCCCAGTATAGATAGTAGAAGTCATGTCTGTCTAGAGTCCTGTGTAGAGACTAGACGTCATGTCTGTCCAGGGTCCAGTATAGAGACTAGAAGTCATGTCTGTCTAGAGCCCAGTGTAGAGACTAGAAGTCATGTCTGTCCAGTGTAGAGACTAGAAGTCATGTCTATCCAGTGTAGAGACTAGAAGTCATGTCTGTCCAGAGTCCAGTGTAGAGACTACAAGTCATGTCTGTCCAGGGTCCAGTGTAGAGACTAGAAGTCATGTCTGTCCAGTGTAGAGACTAGAAGTCATGTCTGTCCAGAGTCCAGTGTAGAGACTACAAGTCATGTCTGTCCAGGGTCCAGTGTAGAGACTAGAAGTCATGTCTGTCCAGGGTCCAGTGTAGAGACTAGAAGTCATGTCTGTCCAGAGTCCAGTGTAGAGACTACAAGTCATGTCTGTCCAGGGTCCAGTATAGAGACTAGAAGTCATGTCTGTCCAAGGTCCAGTATAGAGACTAGAAGTCATGTCTGTCCAGGGTCCAGTATAGAGACTAGAAGTCATGTCTGTCCAGGGTCCAGTATAGAGACTAGAAGTCATGTCTGTCCAGGGTCCAGTGTAGAGACTAGAAGTCATGTCTGTCCAGTGTAGAGACTAGAAGTCATGTCTGTCCAGGGTCCAGTATAGAGACTTGAAGTCATGTCTGTCCAAGGTCCAGTATAGAGACTAGAAGTCATGTCTGTCCAGGGTCCAGTATAGAGACTAGAAGTCATGTCTGTCCAGGGTCCAGTATAGAGACTAGAAGTCATGTCTGTCCAGGGTCCAGTATAGAGACTAGAAGTCATGTCTGTCCAGGCTCCAGTATAGAGACTAGAAGTCATGTCTGTCCAGGGTCCAGTGTAGAGACTAGAAGTCATGTCTGTCCAGGGTCCAGTATAGAGACTAGAAGTCATGTCTGTCCAGAGTCCAGTGTAGAGACTAGAAGTCATGTCTGTCCAGAGTCCAGTGTAGAGACTAGAAGTCATGTCTGTCCAGGGTCCAGTGTAGAGACTAGAAGTCATGTCTGTCCAGAGTCCAGTGTAGAGACTAGAAGTCATGTCTGTCCAGAGTCCAGTGTAGAGACTAGAAGTCATGTCTGTCCAGGGTCCAGTGTAGAGACTAGAAGTCATGTCTGTCCAGAGTCCAGTGTAGAGACTAGAAGTCATGTCTGTCCAGAGTCCAGTGTAGAGACTAGAAGTCATGTCTGTCCAGGGTCCAGTGTAGAGACTAGAAGTCATGTCTGTCCAGGGTCCAGTATAGAGACTAGAAGTCATGTCTGTCTAGAGCCCAGTGTAGAGACTAGAAGTCATGTCTGTCCAGAGTCCAGTGTAGAGACTAGAAGTCATGTCTGTCCAGAGTCCAGTGTAGAGACTAGAAGTCATGTCTGTCCAGAGTCCAGTGTAGAGACTAGAAGTCATGTCTGTCCAGAGTCCAGTGTAGAGACTAGAAGTCATGTCTGTCCAGGGTCCAGTGTAGAGACTAGAAGTCATGTCTGTCCAGGGTCCAATGTAGAGACTAGAAGTCATGTCTGTCCAGTGTAGAGACTAGAAGTCATGTCTGTCTAGAGCCCAGTGTAGAGACTAGAAGTCATGTCTGTCCAGAGTCCAGTGTAGAGACTAGAAGTCATGTCTGTCCAGGGTCCAGTATAGAGACTAGAAGTCATGTCTGTCCAGGGTCCAGTGTAGAGACTAGAAGTCATGTCTGTCCAGGGTCCAGTGTAGAGACTAGAAGTCATGTCTGTCCAGGGTCCAGTATAGAGACTAGAAGTCATGTCTGTCCAGGGTCCAGTGTAGAGACTAGAAGTCATGTCTGTCCAGGGTCCAGTATAGAGACTAGAAGTCATGTCTGTCCAGGGTCCAGTATAGAGACTAGAAGTCATGTCTGTCCAGGGTCCAGTATAGAGACTAGAAGTCATGTCTGTCCAGGGTCCAGTATAGAGACTAGAAGTCATGTCTGTCCAGGGTCCAATGTAGAGACTAGAAGTCATGTCTGTCCAGTGTAGAGACTAGAAGTCATGTCTGTCCAGAGTCCAGTGTAGAGACTAGAAGTCATGTCTGTCCAGAGCCCAGTGTAGAGACTAGAAGTCATGTCTGTCCAGGGTCCAATGTAGAGACTAGAAGTCATGTCTGTCCAGTGTAGAGACTAGAAGTCATGTCTGTCCAGAGTCCAGTGTAGAGACTAGAAGTCATGTCTGTCCAGAGTCCAGTGTAGAGACTAGAAGTCATGTCTGTCCAGGGTCCAGTATAGAGACTAGAAGTCATGTCTGTCCAGGGTCCAGTATAGAGACTAGAAGTCATGTCTGTCTAGAGCCCAGTGTAGAGACTAGAAGTCATGTCTGTCCAGAGTCCAGTGTAGAGACTAGAAGTCATGTCTGTCCAGTGTAGAGACTAGAAGTCATGTCTGTCTAGAGCCCAGTGTAGAGACTAAAAGTCATGTCTGTCCAGGGTCCAGTGTAGAGACTAGAAGTCATGTCTGTCCAGTGTAGAGACTAGAAGTCATGTCTGTCCAGGGTCCAGTGTAGAGACTAGAAGTCATGTCTGTCCAGGGTCCAGTGTAGAGACTAGAAGTCATGTCTGTCCAGGGTCCAGGGTAGAGACTAGAAGTCATGTCTGTCCAGTGTAGAGACTAGAAGTCATGTCTGTCCAGAGTCCAGTGTAGAGACTAGAAGTCATGTCTGTCCAGGGTCCAGTGTAGAGACTAGAAGTCATGTCTGTCCAGGGTCCAATGTAGAGACTAGAAGTCATGTCTGTCCAGTGTAGAGACTAGAAGTCATGTCTGTCTAGAGCCCAGTGTAGAGACTAGAAGTCATGTCTGTCCAGAGTCCAGTGTAGAGACTAGAAGTCATGTCTGTCCAGGGTCCAGTATAGAGACTAGAAGTCATGTCTGTCCAGGGTCCAGTATAGAGACTAGAAGTCATGTCTGTCCAGGGTCCAGTGTAGAGACTAGAAGTCATGTCTGTCCAGGGTCCAGTGTAGAGACTAGAAGTCATGTCTGTCTAGAGCCCAGTATAGATAGTAGAAGTCATGTCTGTCTAGAGTCCAGTGTAGAGACTAAAAGTCATGTCTGTCTAGAGCCCAGTGTAGAGACTAGAAGTCATGTCTTTCCAGAGTCCAGTGTAGAGACTAGAAGTCATGTCTGTCTAGAGCCCAGTGTAGAGACTAGAAGTCATGTCTGTCTAGAGCCCAGTGTAGAGACTAGAAGTCATGTCTTTCCAGAGTCCAGTGTAGAGACTAGAAGTCATGTCTGTCCAGAGTCCAGTGTAGAGACTAGAAGTCATGTCTGTCTAGAGCCCAGTATAGATAGTAGAAGTCATGTCTGTCCAGGGTCCAGTGTAGAGACTAGAAGTCATGTCTGTCCAGGGTCCAGTATAGAGACTAGAAGTCATGTCTGTCCAGAGTCCAGTGTAGAGACTAGAAGTCATGTCTGTCCAGGGTCCAGTATAGAGACTAGAAGTCATGTCTGTCCAGAGTCCAGTGTAGAGACTAGAAGTCATGTCTGTCTAGAGCCCAGTATAGATAGTAGAAGTCATGTCTGTCCAGGGTCCAGTATAGAGACTAGACGTCATGTCTGTCCAGGGTCCAGTATAGAGACTAGAAGTCATGTCTGTCTAGAGCCCAGTGTAGAGACTAGAAGTCATGTCTGTCCAGTGTAGAGACTAGAAGTCATGTCTATCCAGAGTCCAGTGTAGAGACTAGAAGTCATGTCTGTCCAGAGTCCAGTGTAGAGACTACAAGTCATGTCTGTCCAGGGTCCAGTGTAGAGACTAGAAGTCATGTCTGTCCAGGGTCCAGTGTAGAGACTAGAAGTCATGTCTGTCCAGAGTCCAGTGTAGAGACTAGAAGTCATGTCTGTCCAGGGTACAGTGTAGAGACTAGAAGTCATGTCTGTCCAGAGTCCAGTGTAGAGACTACAAGTCATGTCTGTCCAGGGTCCAGTATAGAGACTAGAAGTCATGTCTGTCCAGGGTCCAGTGTAGAGACTAGAAGTCATGTCTGTCCAGTGTAGAGACTAGAAGTCATGTCTATCCAGAGTCCAGTGTAGAGACTAGAAGTCATGTCTGTCCAGAGTCCAGTGTAAAGACTAGAAGTCATGTCTGTCCAGAGTCCAGTGTAGAGACTAGAAGTCATGTCTGTCCAGAGTCCAGTGTAGAGACTAGAAGTCATGTCTGTCTAGAGCCCAGTATAGATAGTAGAAGTCATGTCTGTCTAGAGTCCAGTGTAGAGACTAGACGTCATGTCTGTCCAGGGTCCAGTATAGAGACTAGAAGTCATGTCTGTCTAGAGCCCAGTGTAGAGACTAGAAGTCATGCCTGTCCAGTGTAGAGACTAGAAGTCATGTCTATCCAGAGTCCAGTGTAGAGACTAGAAGTCATGTCTGTCCAGAGTCCAGTGTAGAGACTACAAGTCATGTCTGTCCAGGGTCCAGTATAGAGACTAGAAGTCATGTCTGTCCAGGGTCCAGTGTAGAGACTAGAAGTCATGTCTGCCCAGAGTCCAGTGTAGAGACTACAAGTCATGTCTGTCCAGGGTCCAGTATAGAGACTAGAAGTCATGTCTGTCCAAGGTCCAGTATAGAGACTAGAAGTCATGTCTGTCCAGTATAGAGACTAGAAGTCATGTCTGTCTAGAGCCCAGTATAGAGTCTAGAAGTCATGTCTATCCAGAGTCCAGTGTAGAGACTAGAAGTCATGTCTGTCCAGAGTCCAGTGTAGAGACTAGAAGTCGTCTGTCCAGTGTAGAGACTAGAAGTCATGTCTGTCCAAGGTCCAGTATAGAGACTAGAAGTCATGTCTGTCCAGAGTCCAGTGTAGAGACTAGAAGTCATGTCTGTCCAGAGTCCAGTGTAGAGACTAGAAGTCATGTCTGTCCAGAGTCCAGTGTAGAGACTAGAAGTCATGTCTGTCCAGAGTCCAGTGTAGAGACTAGAAGTCATGTCTGTCCAGGGTCCAGTGTAGAGACTAGAAGTCATGTCTGTCCAGAGTCCAGTGTAGAGACTAGAAGTCATGTCTGTCCAGAGTCCAGTGTAGAGACTAGAAGTCATGTCTGTCCAGGGTCCAGTGTAGAGACTAGAAGTCGTCTGTCCAGTGTAGAGACTAGAAGTCATGTCTGTCCAAGGTCCAGTATAGAGACTAGAAGTCATGTCTGTCCAGAGTCCAGTGTAGAGACTAGAAGTCATGTCTGTCCAGAGTCCAGTGTAGAGACTAGAAGTCATGTCTGTCCAGAGTCCAGTGTAGAGACTAGAAGTCATGTCTGTCCAGAGTCCAGTGTAGAGACTAGAAGTCATGTCTGTCCAGGGTCCAGTGTAGAGACTAGAAGTCATGTCTGTCCAGGGTCCAGTATAGAGACTAGAAGTCATGTCTGTCCAGGGTCCAGTATAGAGACTAGAAGTCATGTCTGTCTAGAGCCCAGTGTAGAGACTAGAAGTCATGTCTGTCCAGTGTAGAGACTAGAAGTCTTGTCTATCCAGAGTCCAGTGTAGAGACTAGAAGTCATGTCTGTCCAGAGTCCAGTGTAGAGACTAGAAGTCATGTCTGTCCAGGGTCCAATATAGAGACTAGAAGTCATGTCTGTCCAGGGTCCAGTGTAGAGACTAGAAGTAATGTCTGTCCAGAGTCCAGTGTAGAGACTACAAGTCATGTCTGTCCAGGGTCCATTATAGAGACTAGAAGTCATGTCTGTCCAGGGTCCAGTATAGAGACTAGAAGTCATGTCTGTCCAGGGTCCAGTATAGAGACTAGAAGTCATGTCTGTCCAGGGTCCAGTGTAGAGACTAGAAGTCATGTCTGTCCAGGGTCCAGTATAGAGACTAGAAGTCATGTCTGTCCAAGGTCCAGTATAGAGACTAGAAGTCATGTCTGTCCAGGGTCCAGTATAGAGACTAGAAGTCATGTCTGTCCAGGGTCCAGTATAGAGACTAGAAGTCATGTCTGTCCAAGGTCCAGTATAGAGACTAGAAGTCATGTCTGTCCAGGGTCCAGTGTAGAGACTAGAAGTCATGTCTGTCCAGAGTCCAGTGTAGAGACTAGAAGTCATGTCTGTCTAGAGCCCAGTGTAGAGAATAGAAGTCATGTCTGTCCAGGGTCCAGTGTAGAGACTAGAAGTCATGTCTGTCCAGAGTCCAGTATAGAGACTAGAAGTCATGTCTGTCCAGGGTCCAGTGTAGAGACTAGAAGTCATGTCTGTCCAAGGTCCAGTATAGAGACTAGAAGTCATGTCTGTCCAGGGTCCAGTGTAGAGACTAGAAGTCATGTCTGTCCAGGGTCCAGTATAGAGACTAGAAGTCATGTCTGTCCAGGGTCCAGTGTAGAGACTAGAAGTCATGTCTGTCCAGAGTCCAGTGTAGAGACTAGAAGTCATGTCTGTCCAGGGTCCAGTATAGATAGTAGAAGTCATGTCTGTCTAGAGTCCAGTGTAGAGACTAGAAGTCATGTCTGTCCAGGGTCCAGTATAGAGACTAGAAGTCATGTCTGTCCAGAGTCCAGTGTAGAGACTAGAAGTCATGTCTGTCTAAAGCCCAGTGTAGAGACTAGAAGTCATGTCTGTCCAGAGTCCAGTGTAGAGACTAGAAGTCATGTCTGTCTAGAGCCCAGTATAGATAGTAGAAGTCATGTCTGTCTAGAGTCCAGTGTAGAGACTAGACGTCATGTCTGTCCAGGGTCCAGTATAGAGACTAGAAGTCATGTCTGTCTAGAGCCCAGTGTAGAGACTAGAAGTCATGTCTGTCCAGTGTAGAGACTAGAAGTCATGTCTATCCAGTGTAGAGACTAGAAATCATGTCTGTCCAGAGTCCAGTGTAGAGACTACAAGTCATGTCTGTCCAGGGTCCAGTGTAGAGACTAGAAGTCATGTCTGTCCAGGGTCCAGTATAGAGACTAGAAGTCATGTCTGTCCAAGGTCCAGTATAGAGACTAGAAGTCATGTCTGTCCAGGGTCCAGTGTATAGACTAGAAGTCATGTCTGTCCAGAGTCCAGTGTAGAGACTAGAAGTCATGTCTGTCTAGAGCCCAGTGTAGAGAATAGAAGTCATGTCTGTCCAGGGTCCAGTGTAGAGACTAGAAGTCATGTCTGTCCAGAGTCCAGTATAGAGACTAGAAGTCATGTCTGTCCAGGGTCCAGTGTAGAGACTAGAAGTCATGTCTGTCCAGAGTCCAGTATAGAGACTAGAAGTCATGTCTGTCCAGAGTCCAGTGTAGAGACTAGAAGTCATGTCTGTCCAGGGTCCAGTATAGATAGTAGAAGTCATGTCTGTCTAGAGTCCAGTGTAGAGACTAGAAGTCATGTCTGTCCAGGGTCCAGTATAGAGACTAGAAGTCATGTCTGTCCAGAGTCCAGTGTAGAGACTAGAAGTCATGTCTGTCTAAAGCCCAGTGTAGAGACTAGAAGTCATGTCTGTCCAGAGTCCAGTGTAGAGACTAGAAGTCATGTCTGTCTAGAGCCCAGTATAGATAGTAGAAGTCATGTCTGTCTAGAGTCCAGTGTAGAGACTAGACGTCATGTCTGTCCAGGGTCCAGTATAGAGACTAGAAGTCATGTCTGTCTAGAGCCCAGTGTAGAGACTAGAAGTCATGTCTGTCCAGTGTAGAGACTAGAAGTCATGTCTATCCAGTGTAGAGACTAGAAGTCATGTCTGTCCAGAGTCCAGTGTAGAGACTACAAGTCATGTCTGTCCAGGGTCCAGTGTAGAGACTAGAAGTCATGTCTGTCCAGTGTAGAGACTAGAAGTCATGTCTGTCCAGAGTCCAGTGTAGAGACTACAAGTCATGTCTGTCCAGGGTCCAGTGTAGAGACTAGAAGTCATGTCTGTCCAGGGTCCAGTGTAGAGACTAGAAGTCATGTCTGTCCAGAGTCCAGTGTAGAGACTACAAGTCATGTCTGTCCAGGGTCCAGTATAGAGACTAGAAGTCATGTCTGTCCAAGGTCCAGTATAGAGACTAGAAGTCATGTCTGTCCAGGGTCCAGTATAGAGACTAGAAGTCATGTCTGTCCAGGGTCCAGTATAGAGACTAGAAGTCATGTCTGTCCAGGGTCCAGTGTAGAGACTAGAAGTCATGTCTGTCCAGTGTAGAGACTAGAAGTCATGTCTGTCCAGGGTCCAGTATAGAGACTTGAAGTCATGTCTGTCCAAGGTCCAGTATAGAGACTAGAAGTCATGTCTGTCCAGGGTCCAGTATAGAGACTAGAAGTCATGTCTGTCCAGGGTCCAGTATAGAGACTAGAAGTCATGTCTGTCCAGGGTCCAGTATAGAGACTAGAAGTCATGTCTGTCCAGGCTCCAGTATAGAGACTAGAAGTCATGTCTGTCCAGGGTCCAGTGTAGAGACTAGAAGTCATGTCTGTCCAGGGTCCAGTATAGAGACTAGAAGTCATGTCTGTCCAGAGTCCAGTGTAGAGACTAGAAGTCATGTCTGTCCAGAGTCCAGTGTAGAGACTAGAAGTCATGTCTGTCCAGGGTCCAGTGTAGAGACTAGAAGTCATGTCTGTCCAGAGTCCAGTGTAGAGACTAGAAGTCATGTCTGTCCAGAGTCCAGTGTAGAGACTAGAAGTCATGTCTGTCCAGGGTCCAGTGTAGAGACTAGAAGTCATGTCTGTCCAGAGTCCAGTGTAGAGACTAGAAGTCATGTCTGTCCAGAGTCCAGTGTAGAGACTAGAAGTCATGTCTGTCCAGGGTCCAGTGTAGAGACTAGAAGTCATGTCTGTCCAGGGTCCAGTATAGAGACTAGAAGTCATGTCTGTCTAGAGCCCAGTGTAGAGACTAGAAGTCATGTCTGTCCAGAGTCCAGTGTAGAGACTAGAAGTCATGTCTGTCCAGAGTCCAGTGTAGAGACTAGAAGTCATGTCTGTCCAGAGTCCAGTGTAGAGACTAGAAGTCATGTCTGTCCAGAGTCCAGTGTAGAGACTAGAAGTCATGTCTGTCCAGGGTCCAGTGTAGAGACTAGAAGTCATGTCTGTCCAGGGTCCAATGTAGAGACTAGAAGTCATGTCTGTCCAGTGTAGAGACTAGAAGTCATGTCTGTCTAGAGCCCAGTGTAGAGACTAGAAGTCATGTCTGTCCAGAGTCCAGTGTAGAGACTAGAAGTCATGTCTGTCCAGGGTCCAGTATAGAGACTAGAAGTCATGTCTGTCCAGGGTCCAGTATAGAGACTAGAAGTCATGTCTGTCCAGGGTCCAGTGTAGAGACTAGAAGTCATGTCTGTCCAGGGTCCAGTGTAGAGACTAGAAGTCATGTCTGTCCAGGGTCCAGTATAGAGACTAGAAGTCATGTCTGTCCAGGGTCCAGTGTAGAGACTAGAAGTCATGTCTGTCCATGGTCCAGTATAGAGACTAGAAGTCATGTCTGTCCAGGGTCCAGTATAGAGACTAGAAGTCATGTCTGTCCAGGGTCCAGTATAGAGACTAGAAGTCATGTCTGTCCAGGGTCCAGTATAGAGACTAGAAGTCATGTCTGTCCAGGGTCCAATGTAGAGACTAGAAGTCATGTCTGTCCAGTGTAGAGACTAGAAGTCATGTCTGTCCAGAGTCCAGTGTAGAGACTAGAAGTCATGTCTGTCCAGAGCCCAGTGTAGAGACTAGAAGTCATGTCTGTCCAGGGTCCAATGTAGAGACTAGAAGTCATGTCTGTCCAGTGTAGAGACTAGAAGTCATGTCTGTCCAGAGTCCAGTGTAGAGACTAGAAGTCATGTCTGTCCAGAGTCCAGTGTAGAGACTAGAAGTCATGTCTGTCCAGGGTCCAGTATAGAGACTAGAAGTCATGTCTGTCCAGGGTCCAGTATAGAGACTAGAAGTCATGTCTGTCTAGAGCCCAGTGTAGAGACTAGAAGTCATGTCTGTCCAGTGTAGAGACTAGAAGTCATGTCTGTCTAGAGCCCAGTGTAGAGACTAAAAGTCATGTCTGTCCAGGGTCCAGTGTAGAGACTAGAAGTCATGTCTGTCCAGTGTAGAGACTAGAAGTCATGTCTGTCCAGGGTCCAGTGTAGAGACTAGAAGTCATGTCTGTCCAGGGTCCAGTGTAGAGACTAGAAGTCATGTCTGTCCAGGGTCCAGGGTAGAGACTAGAAGTCATGTCTGTCCAGTGTAGAGACTAGAAGTCATGTCTGTCCAGAGTCCAGTGTAGAGACTAGAAGTCATGTCTGTCCAGGGTCCAGTGTAGAGACTAGAAGTCATGTCTGTCCAGGGTCCAATGTAGAGACTAGAAGTCATGTCTGTCCAGTGTAGAGACTAGAAGTCATGTCTGTCTAGAGCCCAGTGTAGAGACTAGAAGTCATGTCTGTCCAGAGTCCAGTGTAGAGACTAGAAGTCATGTCTGTCCAGGGTCCAGTATAGAGACTAGAAGTCATGTCTGTCCAGGGTCCAGTATAGAGACTAGAAGTCATGTCTGTCCAGGGTCCAGTGTAGAGACTAGAAGTCATGTCTGTCCAGGGTCCAGTGTAGAGACTAGAAGTCATGTCTGTCCAGGGTCCAGTATAGAGACTAGAAGTCATGTCTGTCCAGGGTCCAGTGTAGAGACTAGAAGTCATGTCTGTCCAGGGTCCAGTATAGAGACTAGAAGTCATGTCTGTCCAGGGTCCAGTATAGAGACTAGAAGTCATGTCTGTCCAGGGTCCAGTATAGAGACTAGAAGTCATGTCTGTCCAGGGTCCAGTATAGAGACTAGAAGTCATGTCTGTCCAGGGTCCAATGTAGAGACTAGAAGTCATGTCTGTCCAGTGTAGAGACTAGAAGTCATGTCTGTCCAGAGTCCAGTGTAGAGACTAGAAGTCATGTCTGTCCAGAGCCCAGTGTAGAGACTAGAAGTCATGTCTGTCCAGGGTCCAATGTAGAGACTAGAAGTCATGTCTGTCCAGTGTAGAGACTAGAAGTCATGTCTGTCCAGAGTCCAGTGTAGAGACTAGAAGTCATGTCTGTCCAGGGTCCAGTGTAGAGACTAGAAGTCATGTCTGTCCAGAGTCCAGTGTAGAGACTAGAAGTCATGTCTGTCCAGGGTCCAGTATAGAGACTAGAAGTCATGTCTGTCCAGGGTCCAGTATAGAGACTAGAAGTCATGTCTGTCTAGAGCCCAGTGTAGAGACTAGAAGTCATGTCTGTCCAGAGTCCAGTGTAGAGACTAGAAGTCATGTCTGTCCAGTGTAGAGACTAGAAGTCATGTCTGTCTAGAGCCCATTGTAGAGACTAAAAGTCATGTCTGTCCAGGGTCCAGTGTAGAGACTAGAAGTCATGTCTGTCTAGAGCCCAGTGTAGAGACTAGAAGTCATGTCTGTCCAGTGTAGAGACTAGAAGTCATGTCTGTCCAGGGTCCAGTGTAGAGACTAGAAGTCATGTCTGTCCAGGGTCCAGTGTAGAGACTTGAAGTCATGTCTGTCCAGGGTCCAGTATAGAGACTAGAAGTCATGTCTGTCCAGTATAGAGACTAGAAGTCATGTCTGTCCAGGGTCCAGTATAGAGACTAGAAGTCATGTCTGTCCAGAGTCCAGTGTAGAGACTAGAAGTCATGTCTGTCCAGAGTCCAGTGTAGAGACTAGAAGTCATGTCTGTCCAGTGTAGAGACTAGAAGTCATGTCTGTCCAGGATCTAGAATACTGATATGAAGACTTGAAGTGATTGTCGATATGTTTTCTTTTTATTTACATGATAATTCCGGAAATATTTCACACATTATTCTATAATTGTTGGAGTTGGAGACCAGCGGGTCATTGGCTTCTGTACTGGTCCCACCTCACTACGGCCAAGCTTGCCGTAGCTCCACCTGGACCATTATTGGTGGTTTCTCCATCTCATCTGCTCCTATCCTATAACAAAGTCTCTGCTGTCCCACACCACATGCTTGTCCTCCGTCCTCCATCTTCACTCATGTGACCCTGAAGGCCCCTCTCTGGTTGGGTCATCTTCATCATCTGACACATCAAACACCCCGACCAGGTGATGCGAGACCTCCGAGGCTAGTGGAGAATCTAAGGGTACAAGACAATGTCATCACCATGGCTATAGAAAGAGTGTTGTATTGTAAATCTATGAATGCTTCTCATGATGACCATCCTCCATTGTGTGTGGTAAGGATGTGCGGAGGACCATCCATGGTGGTCGAGCTCCACTCTCTAATGTAATGAGGTATGACCGAATCCTATCTGAGTGTCCTCCATTATGGAATGGTAATCTAATATGACCAAGCATCCTCAGTTATGGGCATGATAAACAAATATGGCCGAATGTCTTCCATTATTGACATGGTGATGGAGTATGAACATCTCACCTTGTGAAATAACGCGGAGCCTCGCTGAGCTGGACACTTCTCCAAACACGTTCCAAGCCCGGCAGGTGTATACTCCAGCATCCCTCTGCTGGACCTGGTGAATCTGAAGCCAACTATTCACCTGATGACGCTGAGGACCTCCACGAGACTGTGCCCAAAAAGAGACATCCGAAGTGAGGAAAGTGTGTGTGGACTGCTTGAGATGAGGTGAGGTTAGATGGATGGTGTCAGGTTGGGATGAACAGTATTGTATATACAGGTCAGGTGACCATACACATTGGAGGTATATAGGAGTTATCTGGACTACGATAGCAGATGTCCCAGGGAAAGAAAGATCACGCATGCTGAATCTCAATAGGCCTGATCCTTTGGTCTCAAGTAACATTCGCCCCAGCAGGGGTCTCTGGGGAAACAGAGGGGTTTGGAGGGAATAGACAAATATAGAGGGGGCAGAACAAATGTATCTCGGGGGACAAAGTAATCTGGAGTGGACAGAGAGATCTGGAAATGAACAAGGGTCGGGAGCTGACAGATGTATGTGGAAGGAACAGAGGTGTCCAGAGGAGAAAGGAGGATTTACAGGGTACAAAAGGGTCTTAAGGTGTGCACAAAGAGGCGTCTGAAGGGGGACGGGGGAGTTCAAGGGGGGTGGAGGAGACTGAAGGGGGACGGAGGAGACAGAAGGACGAAGGAGTCTGAAGGAGGACGGAAGAGACTGAAGGGGGTGGAGGAGACTGAAGGGGGACGGAGGAGTTCAAGGGGGGCGGAGGAGACTGAAGGGGGACGGAGGAGTCTGAAGGGGGACAGAGGAGTCTGAAGGGGGGCGTAGGAGTTCAAGGTGGGTGGAGGAGACTGAAGGGGGGCGGAGGAGACTGAAGGAGGACGGAAGAGACTGAAGGGGGACAGAGGAGTCTGAAGGGGGACGGAGGAGTTCAAGGGGGGCGGAGGAGACTGAAGGGGGACGGAGGAGACTGAAGGGGGACGGAGGAGTCTGAAGGGGGACGGAGGAGTCTGAAGGGGGGCGTAGGACTCTGAGTGATGGAGGAGTCTGAAGGGGGATGGAGGAGTCTGAAGGGGGACGGAGGAGTTCAAGGGGGGCGGAGGAGACTGAAGGGGGACGGAGGAGACTGAAGGGGGACGGAGGAGTCTGAAGGGGGACGGAGGAGTCTGAAGGGGGGCGTAGGACTCTGAGTGATGGAGGAGTCTGAAGGGGGATGGAGGAGTCTGAAGGGGGATGGAGGAGTCTGAAGGGGGACGGAGGAGTTCAAAGGGGTGGAGGAGACTGAAGGGGGATGGAGGAGTTCAAGGGGGCGGAGGAGTCTGAAGGGGGGCGGAGGAGACTGAAGGGGGGCGGAGGAGACTGAAGGGGGGCGGAGGAGTCTGAAGGGGGGTGGAGGAGACTGAAGGGGGGCGGAGGAGACTAAAGGGGGGCGGAGGAGACTGAAGGGGGGCGGAGGAGACTGAAGGGGGCGGAGGAGTCTGAAGGGGGACGGAGGAGACTGAAGGGGGGTGGAGGAGACTGAAGGGGGGCGGAGGAGACTAAAGGGGGGCGGAGGAGACTGAAGGGGGGCGGAGGAGACTGAAGGGGGGCAGAGGAGTCTGAAGGGGGACGGAGGAGTCTGAAAGGGGGACGGAGGAGTCTGAAGGGGGGTGGAGGAGACTGAAGGGGGACGGAGGAGTCTGAAGGGAGACGGAGAAGTCTGAAGAGGGTCGGAGGAGTCTGAAGGGGGGCGGAGGAGACTGAAGGGTGACGGAGGAGTCTGAAGGGGGACGGAGGATACTGAAGGGGGACGGAGGAGTCTGAAAGGGGGACGGAGGAGTCTGAAGGGGGACGGAGGAGACTGAAGGGGGGCGGAGGAATCTGAAGGGGGACGGAGGAGACTGAAGGGGGACGGAGGAGTTCAAGGGGGCGGAGGAGACTGAAGGGGGACGGAGGAGTCTGAAGGGGGACGGAGGAGTCTGAAGGGGGACGGAGGAGTTCAAGGGGGCGGAGGAGACTGAAGGGGGACGGAGGAGTTCAAGGGGGCGGAGGAGACTGAAGGGGGACGGAGGAGTCTGAAGGGGGGCGGAGGAGACTGAAGGGGGACGGAGGAGTTCAAGGGGGCGGAGGAGACTGAAGGGGGACGGAGGAGTCTGAAGGGGGACGGAGGAGACTGAAGGGGGACGGAGGAGTTCAAGGGGGCGGAGGAGACTGAAGGGGGATGGAGGAGTTCAAGGGGGGCGGAGAAATCTGAAGGGGGGCGGAGGAGTCTGAAGGGGGACGGAGGAGTCTGAAGGGGGGCGGAGGAGACTGAAGGGCGGCGGAGGAGACTGAAGGGGGGCGGAGGAGTCTGAAGGGGGACGGAGGAGTCTGAAAGGGGGACGGAGGAGTCTGAAGGGGGACGGAGGATACTGAAGGGGGATGGAGGAGTCTGAAAGGGGGATGGAGGAGTCTGAAGGGGGACGGAGGAGACTGAAGGGGGCGGAGGAATCTGAAGGGGGACGGAGGAGACTGAAGGGGGACGGAGGAGTTCAAGGGGGCGGAGGAGACTGAAGGGGGACGGAGGAGACAGAAGGACGAAGGAGTCTGAAGGAGGACGGAAGAGACTGAAGGGGGTGGAGGAGACTGAAGGGGGACGGAGGAGTTCAAGGGGGGCGGAGGAGACTGAAGGGGGATGGAGGAGTCTGAAGGGGGACAGAGGAGTCTGAAGGGGGGCGTAGGAGTTCAAGGTGGGTGGAGGAGACTGAAGGGGGGCGGAGGAGACTGAAGGAGGACGGAAGAGACTGAAGGGGGACAGAGGAGTCTGAAGGGGGACGGAGGAGTTCAAGGGGGGCGGAGGAGACTGAAGGGGGACGGAGGAGACTGAAGGGGGACGGAGGAGTCTGAAGGGGGACGGAGGAGTCTGAAGGGGGACGGAGGAGTCTGAAGGGGGGCGTAGGACTCTGAGTGATGGAGGAGTCTGAAGGGGGATGGAGGAGTCTGAAGGGGGACGGAGGAGTTCAAGGGGGGCGGAGGAGACTGAAGGGGGACGGAGGAGACTGAAGGGGGACGGAGGAGTCTGAAGGGGGACGGAGGAGTCTGAAGGGGGGCGTAGGACTCTGAGTGATGGAGGAGTCTGAAGGGGGATGGAGGAGTCTGAAGGGGGATGGAGGAGTCTGAAGGGGGACGGAGGAGTTCAAAGGGGTGGAGGAGACTGAAGGGGGATGGAGGAGTTCAAGGGGGCGGAGGAGTCTGAAGGGGGGCGGAGGAGACTGAAGGGGGGCGGAGGAGACTGAAGGGGGGCGGAGGAGTCTGAAGGGGGGTGGAGGAGACTGAAGGGGGGCGGAGGAGACTAAAGGGGGGCGGAGGAGACTGAAGGGGGGCGGAGGAGACTGAAGGGGGGCGGAGGAGACTGAAGGGGGCGGAGGAGTCTGAAGGGGGACGGAGGAGACTGAAGGGGGGTGGAGGAGACTGAAGGGGGGCGGAGGAGACTAAAGGGGGGCGGAGGAGACTGAAGGGGGGCGGAGGAGACTGAAGGGGGGCAGAGGAGTCTGAAGGGGGACGGAGGAGTCTGAAAGGGGGACGGAGGAGTCTGAAGGGGGGTGGAGGAGACTGAAGGGGGACGGAGGAGTCTGAAGGGAGACGGAGAAGTCTGAAGAGGGTCGGAGGAGTCTGAAGGGGGGCGGAGGAGACTGAAGGGTGACGGAGGAGTCTGAAGGGGGACGGAGGATACTGAAGGGGGACGGAGGAGTCTGAAAGGGGGACGGAGGAGTCTGAAGGGGGACGGAGGAGACTGAAGGGGGGCGGAGGAATCTGAAGGGGGACGGAGGAGACTGAAGGGGGACGGAGGAGTTCAAGGGGGCGGAGGAGACTGAAGGGGGACGGAGGAGTCTGAAGGGGGACGGAGGAGTCTGAAGGGGGACGGAGGAGTTCAAGGGGGCGGAGGAGACTGAAGGGGGACGGAGGAGTTCAAGGGGGCGGAGGAGACTGAAGGGGGACGGAGGAGTCTGAAGGGGGGCGGAGGAGACTGAAGGGGGACGGAGGAGTTCAAGGGGGCGGAGGAGACTGAAGGGGGACGGAGGAGTCTGAAGGGGGACGGAGGAGACTGAAGGGGGACGGAGGAGTTCAAGAGGGCGGAGGAGACTGAAGGGGGATGGAGGAGTTCAAGGGGGGCGGAGAAATCTGAAGGGGGGCGGAGGAGTCTGAAGGGGGACGGAGGAGTCTGAAGGGGGGCGGAGGAGACTGAAGGGCGGCGGAGGAGACTGAAGGGGGGCGGAGGAGTCTGAAGGGGGACGGAGGAGTCTGAAAGGGGGACGGAGGAGTCTGAAGGGGGACGGAGGATACTGAAGGGGGATGGAGGAGTCTGAAAGGGGGATGGAGGAGTCTGAAGGGGGACGGAGGAGACTGAAGGGGGCGGAGGAATCTGAAGGGGGACGGAGGAGACTGAAGGGGGACGGAGGAGTTCAAGGGGGCGGAGGAGACTGAAGGGGGACGGAGGAGTTCAAGGGGGCGGAGGAGACTGAAGGGGGACGGAGGAGTCTGAAGGGGGGCGGAGGAGACTGAAGGGCGGCGGAGGAGACTGAAGGGGGGCGGAGGAGTCTGAAGGGGGGCGGAGGAGACTGAAGGGCGGCGGAGGAGACTGAAGGGGGGCGGAGGAGTCTGAAGGGGGGCGGAGGAGTCTGAAGGGGGACGGAGGAGTCTGAAAGGGGGACGGAGGAGTCTGAAGGGAGACGGAGAAGTCTGAAGAGGGTCGGAGGAGTCTGAAGGGGGATGGAGGAGACTGAAGGGTGACGGAGGAGTCTGAAGGGGGACGGAGGATACTGAAGGGGGATGGAGGAGTCTGAAAGGGGGATGGAGGAGTCTGAAGGGGGACGGAGGAGACTGAAGGGGGGCGGAGGAATCTGAAGGGGGACGGAGGAGACTGAAGGGGGACGGAGGAGTTCAAGGGGGCGGAGGAGACTGAAGGGGGACGGAGGAGTTCAAGGGGGCGGAGGAGACTGAAGGGGGACGGAGGAGTTCAAGGGGGGCGGAGGAGTCTGAAGGGGGACGGAGGAGTCTGAAGGGGGACGGAGAAGTCTGAAAGGGGGCGGAGGAGTCTGAAGGGGGGCGGAGGAGTCTGAAGGGGGACGGAGAAGTCTGAAAGGGGGCGGAGGAGTCTGAAGGGGGGCGGAGGAGTCTGAAGGGGGGCGGAGGAGACTGAAGGGGGGCGGAGGAGACTGAAGGGGGGCGGAGGAGTCTGAAGGGGGACGGAGGAGTCTGAAAGGGGGACGGAGGAGTCTGAAGGGGGATGGAGGAGACTGAAGGGGGGCGGAGGAGTCTGAAGGGGGACGGAGGAGTCTGAAAGGGGGACGGAGGAGTCTGAAGGGGGATGGAGGAGACTGAAGGGGGACGGAGGAGTCTGAAGGGGGACGGAGAAGTTTGAAAGGGGGCGGAGGAGTCTGAAGGGGGACGGAGGAGTCTGAAAGGGGGTGGAGGAGTCTCAAGGGGGACGGAGGAGTCTGAAAGGGGGCGGAGGAGTCTGAAGGGGGACGGAGGAGACTGAAGGGGGGCGGAGGAGACTGAAGGGGGGCGGAGGAGACTGAAGGGGGACAGAGGAGTCTGAAGGGGGACAGAGGAGACTGAAGGGGGGATGGAGGAGTCTGAAGGGGGATGGAGGAGACTGAAGGGGGACGGAGGAGTCTGAAGGGGGACGGAGAAGTTTGAAAGGGGGCGGAGGAGTCTGAAGGGGGACGGAGGAGTCTGAAAGGGGGTGGAGGAGTCTCAAGGGGGACGGAGGAGTCTGAAAGGGGGCGGAGGAGTCTGAAGGGGGACGGAGGAGACTGAAGGGGGGATGGAGGAGTTCAAGGGGGGCGGAGGAGACTGAAGGGGGGCGGAGGAGACTGAAGGGGGGCGGAGGAGTCTGAAGGGGGACAGAGGAGTCTGAAGGGGGACAGAGAAGTCTGAAAGGGGGCGGAGGAGTCTGAAGGGGGACGGAGGAGACTGAAGGGGGATGGAGGAGACTAAAGGGGGCGGAGGAGTCTAAAGGGGGACAGAGGAGTCTGAAGGGGGACGGAGAAGTCTGAAAGGGTGTCGGAGGAGACTGAAGGGGGACGGAGGAGACTGAAGGGGGACGGAGGAGTCTGAAGGGGGGATGGAGGAGTTCAAGGGGGCGGAGGAGACTGAAGGGGGGCGGAGGAGTCTGAAGTGGGACGTATCTGTCTGAAGAGGGATGGAGGAGACTGAAGGGGGACAGAGGAGTCTGAAAGGGGACAGAGGCGTCTGTATGTGTCAAAGAGGCCTGGTGGGTTCTGAAGCACTCTGAAAAGGACAAAGGAGTTTGGAGTTTTCAGGAGTCTGAGAGGAATAAGCAGTCTGATGTGGTCAGATGGGACTATATAGAGTGTAGATCTAGATGTCATGGATATTGCGCTATGTTACCTGTATGATGATATGGCGGTGCTCCCCTGACAGTGCTCGCTCCACCCCATCCTTCCTCCATTCTATCTCTGCTATTGGTTGTGCAGACACTTCACAGCCCAGCAGGACGCTCTGACCAATCACAACCACCATGTCCCCAGGAGAACTGAGAAGAATCGGAGCTGTGGAGACCACACATAGAGTCCATTATAAACCTCTACCCTCCATCAGGCACATCCAGTGTAATATACAGGCACATTCAATCTAATATACAGGCACGTCCAGTGTAATGTACAGGCATGTCCAGTGTAATATACAGGCACATCCAGTGTAATATACAGGCACGTTCAGTGTAATGTACAGGCATGTCCAGTGTAATATACAGGCACGTTCAGTGTAATGTACAGGCACATTCAGTGTAATGTACAGGCATGTCCAGTGTAATATACAGGCACATCCAGTGTAATATACAGGCATGTCCAGTGTAATATACAGGCACATCCAGTGTAATATACAGGCACATTCAGTGTAATGTACAGGCATGTCCAGTGTAATATACAGGCACATCCAGTGTAATGTACAGGCACATCCAGTGTAATATACAGGCACATCCATTGTAATATACAGGCACATCCAGTGTAATGTACAGGCACATCCAGTGTAATATACAGGCACATCCAGTGTAATATACAGGCACATCCAGTGTAATATACAGGCACATCCAGTGTAATGTACAGGCACATCCAGTGTAATGTACAGGCACATCCAGTGTAATATACAGGCACATCCAGTGTAATATACAGGCATGTCCAGTGTAATATACAGGCACATCCAGTGTAATATACAGGCACATTCAGTGTAATGTACAGGCATGTCCAGTGTAATATACAGGCACATCCAGTGTAATGTACAGGCACATCCAGTGTAATATACAGGCACATCCAGTGTAATATACAGGCACATCCAGTGTAATGTACAGGCACATCCAGTGTAATATACAGGCACATCCAGTGTAATATACAGGCACATCCAGTGTAATATACAGGCACATCCAGTGTAATGTACAGGCACATCCAGTGTAATATACAGGCACATCCAGTGTAATATACAGGCACATCCAGTGTAATATACAGGTATATCCAATCTAATATACAGGTACATCCAATCTAATATACAGGCTCGTTCAGTGTAATGTACAGGCATGTCCAATGTAATATACAGGCACATCCAGTGTAATATACAGGCACATCCAGTGTAATATACAGGCACGTCTAGTGTAATATACAGGCACGTCCAGTATAATGTACAGGCACATCCAATTTAATATACAGACACGTCCAGTGTAATATACAGGCACATTCAGTCTAATATACAGGCACATCTAAACTAATATACAGGCACGTCCAGTGTAATATACAGGCACATTCAGTCTAATATACAGACACATCCAATGTCATATACAAGCACGTCCAGTGTAATATACAGATACATCCAATCTAATATACAGGCACGTTCAGTGTAACATACAGGTGCATCCAGTTTAATATACAGACACACAGACATGAGGACACGACCTCTCCTCCTAATACACAGACATAGGGACACGACCTCTCCTCCTAATACACAGACATCAGGACATGACCTCTCCTCCTAATACACAGACATTGGGACACGACCTCTCTTCCTAATACACAGACATGGGGACACGACCTCTCTTCCTAATACACAGACATGGGGACATGACGTCTCCTAATACACAGACATCAGGACACGACCTCTCCTCCTAATACACAGACATCAGGACATGACCTCTCCTCCTAATACACAGACATTGGGACACGACCTCTCCTCCTAATACAAAGACATGGGGACATGACGTCTCCTAATACATAGACATCAGGACACGACCTCTCCTAATACACAGACATCAGGACACGACTTCTCTTCCTAATACACAGACATAGGGACACGACCTCTCCTCCTAATACACAGACATCAGGACATGACCTCTCCTCCTAATACACAGACATCGGAAACCAACCTCTCTTCCTAATACACACACATCAGGACACGACCTCTCCTCCTAATACAAAGACATGGGGACACAACCTCTCCTAATACATAGACATCAGAATACGACTTCTCTTCCTAATACACAGACATCGGGACACGACCTCTCCTCCTAATACACAGACATGGGGACACGACCTCTCTTCCTAATACACAGACATGGGGACACGACCTCTCCTCCTAATACATAGACATCAGGACACGACCTCTCCTCCTAATACACAGACATGGGGACACGACCTCTCTTCCTAATACACAGACATGGGGACACGACCTCTCCTCCTAATACACAGACATGAGGACACGACCTCTCTTCCTAATACACAGACATGGGGACACGACCTCTCCTCCTAATACACAGACACTGGGACACGACCTCTCCTCCTAATACATAGACATCAGGACACGACCTCTCCTCCTAATACACAGATATGGGGACATGACGTCTCCTCCTAATACACAGACATGGGGACACGACCTCTCCTAATACATAGAAATCAGGACACGACTTCTCTTCCTAATACACAGACATGAGGACACGACCTCTCTTCCTAATACACAGACATGGGGACACGACCTCTCCTCCTAATACACAGACATGGGGACACGACCTCTCTTCCTAATACACAGACATGGGGACACGACCTCTCCTCCTAATACACAGACATGGGGACACGACCTCTCCTCCTAATACACAGACATGGGGACACGACCTCTCCTCCTAATACACAGACATGGGGACACGACCTCTCCTCCTAATACACAGACATGGGGACACGACCTCTCTTCCTAATACACAGACATGGGGACACGACCTCTCCTCCTAATACACAGACATCAGGACATGACCTCTCCTCCTAATACACAGACATCGGGAACCAACCTCTCTTCCTAATACACACACATCAGGACACGACCTCTCCTCCTAATACAAAGACATGGGGACACGACCTCTCCTAATACATAGACATCAGGATACGACTTCTCTTCCTAATACACAGACATCGGGACACGACCTCTCCTCCTAATACACAGACATGGGGACACGACCTCTCTTCCTAATACACAGACATGGGGACACGACCTCTCCTCCTAATACACAGACATGAGGACACGACCTCTCTTCCTAATACACAGACATGGGGACACGACCTCTCCTCCTAATACACAGACACTGGGACACGACCTCTCCTCCTAATACATAGACATCAGGACACGACCTCTCCTCCTAATACACAGATATGGGGACATGACGTCTCCTCCTAATACACAGACATGGGGACACGACCTCTCCTAATACATAGAAATCAGGACACGACTTCTCTTCCTAATACACAGACATGAGGACACGACCTCTCTTCCTAATACACAGACATGGGGACACGACCTCTCCTCCTAATACACAGACATGGGGACACGACCTCTCTTCCTAATACACAGACATGGGGACACGACCTCTCCTCCTAATACACAGACATGGGGACACGACCTCTCCTCCTAATACACAGACATGGGGACACGACCTCTCCTCCTAATACACAGACATGGGGACACGACCTCTCCTCCTAATACACAGACATGGGGACACGACCTCTCCTCCTAATACACAGACATGGGGACACGACCTCTCCTCCTAATACACAGACATGGGGACACGACCTCTCTTCCTAATACACAGACATGGGGACATGACGTCTCCTAATACACAGACATGGGGACACGACCTCTCCTCCTAATACACAGACATGGGGACACGACCTCTCTTCCTAATAGACAGATATGGGGACATGACGTCTCCTAATACACAGACATGGGGACACGACCTCTCTTCCTAATAGACAGATATGGGGACATGACGTCTCCTAATACACAGGCCTCAGGCCTCGGCCCCATTGACCACCATGTTACCTCCATACTAGGGACATCTCCCTGGGGTGCAGTTGGATGGTCTCACCTTCTCGGCAGGCTCCGGTGTGGGCCAGGCTCAGGACCTTCCTCCTGCGGGTTTGGGCGACCTCCTGTAGTCGGCAGATGTTTTTGTAGGTCCTTCGGTCGGTCCCACACACGCTGTCCTGACTGGGGCAGACACATTGGGGCTCCGGGCCGTGGCCGGCCACTACCTGGCACTGCAGCTGCCCTCCGCAGGGGCCATAATGATGCCTTTGCCAGGGCAGGTCACAGCGTTGCCCCTCCACATTGGCACACTCCCAGCAGCAGCCACAATAGTCCCTGACCCTGCCAGCAGGACAAGGTTGCGGCACGGAGGGGCAGCGGGATTCCTCACACACCGGACAAGTCTCTTTACCTTCCACTTCATTGGGACCAACCTCGATGGGGGAGAATCCGAGGCAAAGCCGGGAAGGGGAAGAGAAGGAAGGTGACCAGGGTGAGGGCAGGGTACATGGTGGCCAGTGAGGTGTGAGAGGGCTCTGGTCAGCTGCAAGGCTTTATAGAGGCCAGAGGTGTTACCCCCTACCTGCCATTCATCTGACCTTCCCGGCCCCCTGCTGAGCCCCTCAGGCTGGTCTGTGCTCATTTGCACATGGTTTGTGGTGGAGGAGGGTGTCTTCAATACACATGGCCATGTCTGCCCATAAGGCCGGGGGTGCCCGTACCAATAACCGCACTATGGGACACAACCCCTGTCCGTAGCCGTAGATTACAGCGGGTATCACACAGAATGCAGGACTAGATACACCCTGGAGGGGGCGTCAGGTGACAACATGACTACTGTGTATGCCAGTAATGGGCCGATGTTGTGTGCCTGGAGAATAGCGCTGGGTATGGGGGCGCCGGTGGTCCTGGGTCACGTCTACTGGTCATAGCCAAGGGCAAGGGCATAACCAAGGAACTGAACCTAAAAGATGCCCACCAGGAGAAGATGACCACTTTATGTACAGGTGGAGCAGTAGGAGAAGATGACCACTTTATGTACAGGCGGGGCAGTAGGAGAAGATGACCACTTTATGTACAGGCGGAGTAGTAGGAGAAGATGACCACTTTATGTACAGGTGGGGCAGTAGGAGAAGATGACCACTTTATGTACAGGTGGAGCAGTAGGAGAAGATGACCACTTTATGTACAGGTGGGGCAGTAGGAGAAGATGACCACTTTATGTACAGGTGGAGCAGTAGGAGAAGATGACCACTTTATGTACAGGTGGGGCAGTAGGAGAAGATGACCACTTTATGTACAGGTGGGGCAGTAGGAGAAGATGACCACTTTATGTACAGGTGGGGCAGTAGGAGAAGATGACCACTTTATGTACAGGTGGAGCAGTAGGAGAAGATGACCACTTTATGTACAGGCGGGGCAGTAGGAGAAGATGACCACTTTATGTACAGGTGGAGCAGTAGGAGAAGATGACCACTTTATGTACAGGTGGAGCAGTAGGAGAAGATGACCACTTTATGTACAGGTGGAGCAGTAGGAGAAGATGACCACTTTATGTACAGGTGGAGCAGTAGGAGAAGATGACCACTTTATGTACAGGTGGAGCAGTAGGAGAAGATGACCACTTTATGTACAGGCAGAGTAGTAGGAGAAGATGACCACTTTATGTACAGGCGGAGTAGTAGAAGATGACCACTTTATGTACAGGTGGAGCAGTAGGAGAAGATGACCACTTTATGTACAGGTGGAGCAGTAGGAGAGGATGACCACTTTATGTACAGGTGGGGCAGTAGGAGAAGATGACCACTTTATGTACAGGTGGGGCAGTAGGAGAAGATGACCACTTTATGTACAGGTGGGGCAGTAGGAGAGGATGACCACTTTATGTACAGGTGGGGCAGTAGGAGAAGATGACCACTTTATGTACAGGTGGGGCAGTAGGAGAAGATGACCACTTTATGTACAGGTGGGGCAGTAGGAGAAGATGACCACTTTATGTACAGGTGGGGCAGTAGGAGAAGATGACCACTTTATGTACAGGTGGGGCAGTAGGAGAAGATGACCACTTTATGTACAGGTGGGGCAGTAGGAGAGGATGACCACTTTATGTACAGGTGGAGCAGTAGGAGAAGATGACCACTTTATGTACAGGTGGGGCAGTAGGAGAAGATGACCACTTTATGTACAGGTGGGGCAGTAGGAGAAGATGACCACTTTATGTACAGGTGGGGCAGTAGAAGAAGATGACCACTTTATGTACAGGTGGGGCAGTAGGAGAAGATGACCACTTTATGTACAGGTGGGGCAGTAGGAGAAGATGACCACTTTATGTACAGGTGGGGCAGTAGAAGAAGATGACCACTTTATGTACAGGTGGGGCAGTAGGAGAAGATGACCACTTTATGTACAGGCAGAGTAGTCTTATTTTCCATGGTTTTTTCGGTACGTTTGTGGTTTGGTTTGACCAGAAGGTGACCAGGAACACTGATGTTCTCCATATGATGTCACCAGGAGAGGACACAAAGCAGGACCTTCTGACTTTCTAAAGACCTGAGGTCATCTTAGACAATGACGCAATTAACAAACCAATTATCACAATGGCTGATGAGATTGCCACATAACGAGATCACTGTAGATGTAGCAGAGTCCAGCTGTGCGTAGTCCGGCCTGTACAATACTGGAGGACTGGGGTGTGAGGTCCACCGATGACCACCATTGTAAGGGCCCACTACACGGTCACCATCTGCAGCTTAGCCCTTACCTCACATTGTTTCTCTCCTGGGGCCCCGTCAGTCACAGGACCCCAGAAGGGCCGACCTCTGTGGCTAGGTGACATCTCAGCCACCTGATGACTCCATCCATGAGGTTGGGGTGATGGCTTGTGCTGATATGTTGGGCGTTGTACGCTATGGCCAAAGGACATTGGTCCTGACGTCTTGTGGCGTGTTCAGATGTAACTTTACAAGCTGTGCTGACAACCCTTCCTCATGAGCCCCACTTGTCCAGTCTTTCTCCTGACAACTCTTCCACCACTCTTCCTGAACACTGGATAGGTTGTCGGCTGTCCTGAACCCTGGTTAGGTTCCCCTTACGTCCTACCAGCAGCACAATATGGGGTATTTCCTGGAATTTCTAATTAGCAATTAATTACCCATGGCTGACGAGTCCCTATAAGAGGGCGCAGAGACCTCCCCTCCCCTCCCCCTCCCCCGCGTGTCTTTCTCTGTCCTGTGGACTTAGGGCAGGTGGGGAGGACTCTGTGTCCTCTCAGGGTCGGGGTGAAGGCTAAAGTGGTTTTTCTCTGTTCCTGATTCCGGGGGTTTCGGCCTCTTCATCTTCTCCCTCACTAACCAGTGTAGGCCTCTAATTGGGCTCATCATTCTTTATAGCTTACCTTAGGCCTTGGCCTGCTTCGGGCGGGGGTGCGCTTCGGGGTAGTGCTTAGCCCCACCTCTTTCGGCCATGTTGTTGCGGCCGGGTTAGCTACTGGGCGGGTGCGCTCCGGGGTAGTGCTTAGCCTCGCCCCTTTCGGCCATGTTGTTGCGGCCGGGTTAGTTAATGGGCGGGTGCGCTCCAGGGTAGTGCTTAGCCCCGCCCCTTTCGGCCATGTTGTTGCGGCCGGGTTAGTTACTGGGCGGGTGCGCTCCAGGGTAGTGCTTTGCCCTGCCCCTTTCGGCCATGTTGTTGCGGCCGGGTTAGTTAGTGGGCGGGTGCGCTCCAGGGTAGTGCTTTGCCCTGCCCCTTTCGGCCATGTTGTTGCAGCCGGGTTAGTTACTGGAGGCGTGCGCTCTGGGTAGAGCTTAGCCCCGCCTCTTTCGGCCATGTTGTTGCGGCCGGGTGTGCTCCAGGGTAGTGCTGGATAGTCACCGGAGTGTAGGGAGGACATGGACTGCAGGGTGTCTTACCTTCCCCCACTTTCTCTCCTGCAGAGCTGTCCTTGTCTTCTCTCACTTGTCACTTCCTCTCTCTCTTCCTCTGAGGTTTGCTGGGTAATCCCCCCGTGTAGCAGTGGGGCTTTGGTATGCTCCGCATATGGATTAGGTGGACACGCCTCCTCCATCGCCCCCCCCCCCTTCCCCTACTAGGGGGCGGGGTTTTGAATTGGTACATCCCGGACGGTCTTAAACTGGGGCAGGCGGCCATTTTACCCCCTCCGGCTGCCTGTCACCGACGAGTTGCGCTCACTCTGCGAGTTCACAGGTATGGCCGATGAAGCAGCGTTGGTAGCGGGAGGGAGGGTGAGGCTTTCCTGGCCCGTCTAATTGCTGGCGCCCGGCAGGTTACCTCAGCCTCGGGGGTCTTGGCGCCCTCTATTTCGACCCGCAGGATGGCTCGGCGTTCTAGGCCGCCTGCGAGACTTTAGCCCCAGTCCCCTCATCACCCATTAGAAGACGGCGTAGGGAGCGCACAGGAGCGTCTCTCGCATTGCGTGGGGGAGGCGGCGCCTATTCTCCCACCGGCTGTTTGCCCCCCCCCCCGGCTTATCTGTTTTGGGGGCCATTTTGCAGCATGCAGCTAGTGTGTTAGAAGCCCCACGGATCATGGGCAGCCGGGAATCCTCTGTAGTTCCTTCCCCAGCCCCGGTGGCTACTGCCTCGGGAACCCCCAAGGACCTGCTATAGCGTTGCCTGGTGCTTCGCAAGGGCATGAATCTTCCTCGCCATCTTCCGTGTCACCCATCCCCCCTTCTCAGGCCTATATGAACCTGTTGGGATTGAGGGCTCAGACAGGGAGAGGACGGTCCCGGGGTCCTGTTAGAGGGGATAAGGATTCCTCTTCCTCTGATTCCTCTACTTCTTCAGAGCGCCGTAGACGTAAGCGCCTCAGGGCTCAAAAAGTTAAGAAGCGTAAGGACCGCCGCCGTTCCCGGTCGTCTGTTAGGAGCCAGAGATCCGAGGGGTCCAAGAGTCACCGTCGCCAAGTTCGGACACTTCCTCCTCCAGCAGCTCCGCCAGGTCCGTTCGGTCCCGCCATCATGGTCGGAAGAAGCATGTGCCTGAAGTTCCCCTGGATCGATCTTCCGTGCGGCTAGCCTCACCGGAGTGCCTGCTCAGGCCTGGCCGTGGCTCCCCTCGAGGTTGTCCCTCCCGCTGGTGAGTTTGATTTTGCTGGGGCTTGGGGTTCTGATGGTTCTAGAGCTGAGTTGCTGCCGGCCCTTAAGGCTTTGATGGCGCAACTCAAATTATCTGGGAAACCAAAAGACGTGGCTTCCCCTACTGGGGCGGCGGTTCATAAGGATGCTTTCTTTTGTGGGGTCCCACCTGGACCCGGAGACAAGCAGTAAAATTGAGACAAACCAATTTGTCGACATATGGACTTTGATTTCGACTGATCAGCATACTGTGGATAGGGGGCGTAGGTTGGTGACGGAGAGGATTGTGGATAGACGCCCGAAGGTCGCCAAGACCTTCAGGAATTGGTGTCAGGCGTTTGCCGTACTCGGCTGCGTCTTGGGTCAGAAGCACCCAGAGAGGTGCCCTGAGCTTTTTATTTACTTTGACACCATCTATGGTGCCTATGAAGCCCACGGGGGCAGCGCTTGGTGGCATTACGACGAAGAATTCTGTCGACACCTTGCCCTTCAACCTGAGATTGGGTGGGCGGTGAAGGCCACAGATGTGTGAATCCGCCTTATTCTTTCCCAGAAGGCTTCGCCCTTTCAGTCAGGGACCACCGGCATGGGTGCCTCGGGCCCTATGCAGGTGGCCGTACGGCGGCCCGGAACCAGTTGGCTCTTCAACGAGGGCCATTGCAGGTTCTTCGGGCTCTGCAAATTCCACCACGAGTGTTCCACCTGTGGTGGCAACCACGCAGCTGCTAAGTGCACAAAACCGGCGAAGCCTCCTGGGAAACAGGGTGATGGGAAGAACGCCAGTGAGCGTTCAGGCGATGTCCCCGTGGCTAGATAGGTACAGTTACGTTTTGGGTTTTCTTTCGTTCTTTTCATACCCTTTATTTTTAGTCATCAGGGAGTTATGGCCCCTAATTTGAAGTCCGCTAGGGACTATCCCGAGGTTTTAGGGGAAAAGATAGGCAAGGAAGTGTCCTTGGGCCGTGTTAGAGGCTCCTTTTCTTCTCCTCCCTTTCCCAATTTGCGGGTCTCTATTACATCACTGAACCAGTCCGCTGCCCACAGTCTCCACTCTACTACATCACTGAACCAGTCCGCTGCTCACAGTCTCCGCTCTACTACATCACTGAACCAGTCCGCTGCCCACAGTCTCCACTCTACTACATCACTGAACCAGTCCGCTGCTTACAGTCTGTGCTCTACTACATCACTGAACCAGTCCGCTGCCCACAGTCTCCGCTCTACTACATCACTGAACCAGTCCGCTGCTCACAGTCTGTGCTCTACTACATCACTGAACCAGTCCGCTGCTTACAGTCTGTGCTCTACTACATCACTGAACCAGTCCGCTGCCCACAGTCTCCGCTCTACTACATCACTGAACCAGTCCGCTGCTCACAGTCTGTGCTCTACTACATCACTGAACCAGTCCGCTGCCCACAGTCTCCACTCTACTACATCACTGAACCAGTCCGCTGCTTACAGTCTGTGCTCTACTACATCACTGAACCAGTCCGCTGCCCACAGTCTCCGCTCTACTACATCACTGAACCAGTCCGCTGCTCACAGTCTGTGCTCTACTACATCACTGAACCAGTCCGCTGCTTACAGTCTGTGCTCTACTACATCACTGAACCAGTCCGCTGCCCACAGTCTCCGCTCTACTACATCACTGAACCAGTCCGCTGCTCACAGTCTGTGCTCTACTACATCACTGAACCAGTCCACTGCCCACAGTCTGTGCTCTACTACATCACTGAACCAGTCCGCTGCCCACAGTCTGTGCTCTACTACATCACTGAACCAGTCCGCTGCTCACAGTCTCCGCTCTACTACATCACTGAACCAGTCCGCTGCTCACAGTCTCTGCTCTACTACATCACTGAACCAGTCCGCTGCCCACAGTCTCCACTCTACTACATCACTGAACCAGTCCGCTGCCCACAGTCTCCGCTCTACTACATCACTGAACCAGTCCGCTGCTCACAGTCTCTGCTCTACTACATCACTGAACCAGTCCGCTGCTCACAGTCTCTGCTCTACTACATCACTGAACCAGTCCGCTGCCCACAGTCTCCACTCTACTACATCACTGAACCAGTCCGCTGCCCACAGTCTCCGCTCTACTACATCACTGAACCAGTCCGCTGCTCACAGTCTCTGCTCTACTACATCACTGAACCAGTCCGCTGCTCACAGTCTCTGCTCTACTACATCACTGAACCAGTCCGCTGCCCACAGTCTGTGCTCTACTACATCACTGAACCAGTCCGCTGCCCACAGTCTCCGCTCTACTACATCACTGAACCAGTCCGCTGCCCACAGTCTCCACTCTACTACATCACTGAACCAGTCCGCTGCCCACAGTCTCCGCTCTACTACATCACTGAACCAGTCCGCTGCTCACAGTCTGTGCTCTACTACATCACTGAACCAGTCCGCTGCCCACAGTCTGTGCTCTACTACATCACTGAGCCAGTCCGCTGCTCACAGTCTCCGCTCTACTACATCACTGAACCAGTCCGCTGCCCACAGTCTCCACTCTACTACATCACTGAACCAGTCCGCTGCCCACAGTCTCCACTCTACTACATCACTGAACCAGTCCGCTGCCCACAGTCTCCACTCTACTACATCACTGAACCAGTCCACTGGCCACAGTCTGTACTCTACTACATCACTGAACCAGTCCACTGCTCACAGTCTCCACTCTACTACATCACTGAACCAGTCCGCTGCCCACAGTCTCCACTCTACTACATCACTGAACCAGTCCGCTGCTCACAGTCTGTGCTCTACTACATCACTGAACCAGTCCGCTGCTCACAGTCTGTGCTCTACTACATCACTGAACCAGTCCGCTGCTCACAGTCTCCGCTCTACTACATCACTGAACCAGTCCGCTGCCCACAGTCTCCGCTCTACTACATCACTGAACCAGTCCGCTGCTCACAGTCTCCGCTCTACTACATCACTGAACCAGTCCGCTGCTCACAGTCTGTGCTCTACTACATCACTGAACCAGTCCGCTGCCCACAGTCTCTGCTCTACTACATCACTGAACCAGTCCGCTGCCCACAGTCTCCGCTCTACTACATCACTGAACCAGTCCGCTGCTCACAGTCTGTGCTCTACTACATCACTGAACCAGTCCGCTGCTCACAGTCTGTGCTCTACTACATCACTGAACCAGTCCGCTGCCCACAGTCTCCGCTCCGCTGCTCATAGTCTGTGCTCTACTACATCACTGAACCAGTCCGCTGCTCACAGTCTGTGCTCTACTACATCACTGAACCAGTCCGCTGCTCACAGTCTCCGCTCTACTACATCACTGAACCAGTCCGCTGCCCACAGTCTCCGCTCTACTACATCACTGAACCAGTCCGCTGCCCACAGTCTCCACTCTACTACATCACTGAACCAGTCCGCTGCCCACAGTCTCCGCTCTACTACATCACTGAACCAGTCCGCTGCCCACAGTCTCCGCTCTACTACATCACTGAACCAGTCCGCTGCCCACAGTCTTCGCTCTACTACATCACTGAACCAGTCCACTGCTCACAGTCTCTGCTCTACTACATCACTGAACCAGTCCGCTGCTCACAGTCTGTGCTCTACTACATCACTGAACCAGTCCGCTGCTCACAGTCTGTGCTCTACTACATCACTGAACCAGTCCGCTGCTCACAGTCTCCGCTCTACTACATCACTGAACCAGTCCACTGCTCACAGTCTGTGCTCTACTACATCACTGAACCAGTCCGCTGCCCACAGTCTCCGCTCTACTGCATCACTGAACCAGTCCGCTGCCCACAGTCTCCGCTCTACTACATCACTGAACCAGTCCGCTGCCCACAGTCTCCGCTCTACTACATCACTGAACCAGTCCGCTGCTCACAGTCTGTGCTCTACTACATCACTGAACCAGTCCGCTGCTCACAGTCTGTGCTCTACTACATCACTGAACCAGTCCGCTGCTCACAGTCTCTGCTCTACTACATCACTGAACCAGTCCGCTGCTCACAGTCTGTGCTCTACTACATCACTGAACCAGTCCGCTGCTCACAGTCTCCGCTCTACTACATCACTGAACCAGTCCACTGCTCACAGTCTCTGCTCTACTACATCACTGAACCAGTCCGCTGCTCACAGTCTGTGCTCTACTACATCACTGAACCAGTCCGCTGCCCACAGTCTCTGCTCTACTACATCACTGAACCAGTCCGCTGCTCACAGTCTGTGCTCTACTACATCACTGAACCAGTCCGCTGCTCACAGTCTCCGCTCTACTACATCACTGAACCAGTCCACTGCCCACAGTCTGTGCTCTACTACATCACTGAACCAGTCCGCTGCTCACAGTCTCCGCTCTACTACATCACTGAACCAGTCCACTGCTCACAGTCTGTGCTCTACTACATCACTGAACCAGTCCACTGCTCACAGTCTGTGCTCTACTACATCACTGAACCAGTCCGCTGCCCACAGTCTCTGCTCTACTACATCACTGAACCAGTCCGCTGCTCACAGTCTCTGCTCTACTACATCACTGAACCAGTCCGCTGCCCACAGTCTCCGCTCTACTACATCACTGAACCAGTCCGCTGCCCACAGTCTGTGCTCTACTACATCACTGAACCAGTCCGCTGCCCACAGTCTCTGCTCTACTACATCACTGAACCAGTCCGCTGCCCACAGTCTCCGCTCTACTACATCACTGAACCAGTCTGCTGCCCACAGTCTCCGCTCTACTACATCACTGAACCAGTCCACTGCTCACAGTCTCTGCTCTACTACATCACTGAACCAGTCCGCTGCCCACAGTCTCCGCTCTACTACATCACTGAACCAGTCCGCTGCTCACAGTCTGTGCTCTACTACATCACTGAACCAGTCCGCTCCCCACAGTCTCTGCTCTACTACATCACTGAACCAGTCCGCTGCTCACAGTCTGTGCTCTACTACATCACTGAACCAGTCCGCTGCCCACAGTCTCCGCTCTACTACATCACTGAACCAGTCCGCTGCCCACAGTCTCCGCTCTACTACATCACTGAACCAGTCCACTGCCCACAGTCTGTGTTCTACTACATCACTGAACCAGTCCACTGCCCACAGTCTCCACTCTACTACATCACTGAACCAGTCCGCTGCTCACAGTCTGTGCTCTACTACATCACTGAACCAGTCCGCTGCTCACAGTCTGTGCTCTACTACATCACTGAACCAGTCCGCTGCTCACAGTCTCTGCTCTACTACATCACTGAACCAGTCCGCTGCTCACAGTCTGTGCTCTACTACATCACTGAACCAGTCCGCTGCTCACAGTCTCCGCTCTACTACATCACTGAACCAGTCCACTGCTCACAGTCTCTGCTCTACTACATCACTGAACCAGTCCGCTGCTCACAGTCTGTGCTCTACTACATCACTGAACCAGTCCGCTGCCCACAGTCTCTGCTCTACTACATCACTGAACCAGTCCGCTGCCCACAGTCTCCGCTCTACTACATCACTGAACCAGTCCGCTGCTCACAGTCTCCGCTCTACTACATCACTGAACCAGTCCACTGCCCACAGTCTGTGCTCTGCTACATCACTGAACCAGTCCGCTGCTCACAGTCTCCGCTCTACTACATCACTGAACCAGTCCACTGCTCACAGTCTGTGCTCTACTACATCACTGAACCAGTCCACTGCTCACAGTCTGTGCTCTACTACATCACTGAACCAGTCCGCTGCCCACAGTCTCTGCTCTACTACATCACTGAACCAGTCCGCTGCCCACAGTCTCCGCTCTACTACATCACTGAACCAGTCCGCTGCCCACAGTCTGTGCTCTACTACATCACTGAACCAGTCCGCTGCCCACAGTCTCTGCTCTACTACATCACTGAACCAGTCCGCTGCCCACAGTCTCCGCTCTACTACATCACTGAACCAGTCTGCTGCCCACAGTCTCCGCTCTACTACATCACTGAACCAGTCCACTGCTCACAGTCTCTGCTCTACTACATCACTGAACCAGTCCGCTGCCCACAGTCTCCGCTCTACTACATCACTGAACCAGTCCGCTGCTCACAGTCTGTGCTCTACTACATCACTGAACCAGTCCGCTCCCCACAGTCTCTGCTCTACTACATCACTGAACCAGTCCGCTGCTCACAGTCTGTGCTCTACTACATCACTGAACCAGTCCGCTGCCCACAGTCTCCGCTCTACTACATCACTGAACCAGTCCGCTGCCCACAGTCTCCGCTCTACTACATCACTGAACCAGTCCACTGCCCACAGTCTGTGCTCTACTACATCACTGAACCAGTCCACTGCCCACAGTCTCCACTCTACTACATCACTGAACCAGTCCGCTGCTCACAGTCTCTGCTCTACTACATCACTGAACCAGTCCGCTGCTCACAGTCTCCGCTCTACTACATCACTGAACCAGTCCGCTGCCCACAGTCTCCGCTCTACTACATCACTGAACCAGTCCACTGCTCACAGTCTGTGCTCTACTACATCACTGAACCAGTCCACTGCTCACAGTCTGTGCTCTACTACATCACTGAACCAGTCCACTGCTCACAGTCTGTGCTCTACTACATCACTGAACCAGTCCGCTGCTCACAGTCTCCACTCTACTACATCACTGAACCAGTCCACTGCTCACAGTCTGTGCTCTACTACATCACTGAACCAGTCCACTGCTCACAGTCTGTGCTCTACTACATCACTGAACCAGTCCACTGCTCACAGTCTGTGCTCTACTACATCACTGAACCAGTCCGCTGCTCACAGTCTCCGCTCTACTACATCACTGAACCAGTCCACTGCTCACAGTCTGTGCTCTACTACATCACTGAACCAGTCCACTGCTCACAGTCTGTGCTCTACTACATCACTGAACCAGTCCACTGCTCACAGTCTGTGCTCTACTACATCACTGAACCAGTCCACTGCTCACAGTCTCACCAGTGCAGTGTGAAGGTGAATGGGAAAAGGACCGCATACTTCCAAATGGCCCGAGGGGTCAGACAAGGCTGTAGCCTGAGCCCAACGCTCTTCAACATCTACATCAATGAACTGGCTACAGCCCTGGAGGCCTCACCAACCCCAGGCCTCACCCTGAACGACCGGGAGGTGAAGTTCCTGCTATACGCCGATGACCTCCTACTCCTGGCCCCCACCGAGAAAGACCTCCAAGAAAGCCTGTCAGTGCTGGAAAAATTCAGCACCACATGGGCCCTACCCATCAACCAGAAGAAGACCAAAGTCATGGTATTCCAGAAGAAGGGCCACAATAAAGCCTCCACCACCCCACAATTCACACTGAACGGCTCCACACTGGAGAAAACCAACAGCTACACCTACCTGGGGCTGGAGCTCAGCCAATCAGGAAGCTTCAAAGCAGCAATAGAAACCCTGAAAGCAAAAGCCTGCAGAACCTTCTACGCCATCAGAAGACAACTGTACCACCTCAAACCACCGGTGAGGGTCTGGATGAAGATATTTGACGCTGTCATCACCCCGATCCTTCTCTATGGCAGTGAGGTTTAGGGCCCAGCCACCTACCCAGACCAGTCAAAGTGGGATTCCAGCCCAACAGAGAACTTCCACCTGGAGTTCTGCAAATACCTGCTCCATGTCCATCGCAACACCTCCAACATGGCCTGCAGGGCAGAGCTAGGCAGACTCCCCCTAGGGCTCACCATACAGAAGAGGGCGCTAGCTTTCCAGGCACACATCCAGGGGAGCGACTCCTACCACCACCAAGCATGGCTAAGCCACCGGAGCAAACCAGACACTCACCAACCAAACAGCAGCCAACCACCAAACCAAAAACACCAACAGATGATAACCAAGGCCGAAATAAAGGCGACCACAGAGGCAAACAGAGAGCGGTACATTGAAGAATGGAGAAACGAAATAAATAACTCCAAGAAACTCACCAATGTGTACCAATCCCTACAAAGGGACTACACCATGGCCACCTACCTGGAGAGAATACGCCACCCCAAGCACAGACAGACCCTGAGCCGGTACAGACTGAGCGCCCACAACCTAGAGATAGAGACGGGGCGATACAGGCAGACGTACAAGCCACGGGAGAAGAGACTGTGCCAGCACTGTGACCAGGGGGTCCTAGAAGACGAGACCCACTTCCTGCTACACTGCACCAAATACTCAGCTGTGAGGGCCGTCTACTACCAAAGACTCTCTGCCCACATCCCAGACTGGGAGAAGAGGAAACTCTACATCCTACTGGGAGAAGAAGAGGCCACTGTGGAGATCGCTGCCCAATACGTGTCCAGCTGTCACCAAACCAGAGGAAGATGAGACTCCATGGACTGTTATATTTATCCCAATACACCCGCCCCGCCCCACCTCCCCATATAGCAGTCACCAACTAAGAGGAAGATGAGACTCCACGGACTGTTATATTTATCCCAATACACCCGCCCCACCCACCCCCACCTCCCCATATAGCAGTCACCAACGAAGAGGAAGATGAGACTCCACGGACTGTTATATTTATCCCAATACACCCACCCGCCCCACCCCACCTCCCCATATAGCAGTCACCAACTAAGAGGAAGATGAGACTCCACGGACTGTTATATTTATCCCAATACACCCGCCCCACCCCCACCTCCCCATATAGCGGTCACCAACGAAGAGGAAGATGAGACTCCACGGACTGTTATATTTATCCCAATACACACCCCCCCCACCCCACCTCCCCATATAGCAGTCACCAACGAAGAGGAAGATGAGACTCCATGGACTGTTATATTTATCCCAATACACCCGCCCCACCCCACCCCCACCTCCAACCCCAACCCCACCCCCATATAGCGGTCACCAACGAAGAGGAAGATGAGACTCCATGGACTGTTATAACTCAAACCACCACCCCCATACCCCCCCCCAACCGCCCACTTTACTAGCTTTGGCAATGCCAAATACCTATTCGGACGTGCCAATAAAGCATTTTTTATTTGATTTGATTTGATTTGGTCTCCGCTCTACTACATCACTGAACCAGAGTGGGTCTTGAGGTACAGAGGGGTCTGCAGGGGGACAGAGAAGTCTGGAGGGGACAGGGGGGTCTGGAGGGGACAGAAGAGACCGGAGGAGACAGAGGGGTCTGGAGGGGACAGAAGGGTCTGGAGGGGACAGAGGGGTCTGGAGGGGACAGAGGGGTCTGGAGGGGGACAGAGGGGTCTGAAGGAGGACAGAAGGGTCTGGAGGGGACAGAGGGGTCTGGAGGGGACAGAGGGGTCTGGAGGGGGACAGAGGGGTCTGAAGGAGGACAGAAGGGTCTGGAGGGGACAGAGGGGGACGGAGGGGTCTGAAGGAGGACGGAGGGGGATGAAGGAGGACGGAGGGGGACGGAGGGGTCTGAAGGAGGACGGAGGGGGATGAAGGAGGACAGAAGGGTCTGGAGGGGACAGAGGGGTCTGGAGGGGACAGGGGGGTCTGAAGGAGGACAGAGGGGTCTGGAGGGGACAGAGGGGTCTGAAGGAGGACAGAAGGGTCTGGAGGGGGACAGAGGGGTCTGGAGGGGGACAGAGGGGTCTGAAGGAGGACAGAAGGGTCTGGAGGGGACGGAGGGGTCTGAAGGAGGACGAAGGGGGATGAAGGAGGACGGAGGGGGACGGACGGGTCTGCAGGGGGACAGAGGGGTCTGCAGCGGGACAGAGGGGTCTGAAGGAGGACAGAAGGGTCTGGAGGGGACAGAGGGGTCTGGAGGGGGACAGAGGGGTCTGAAGGAGGACAGAAGGGTCTGGAGGGGACAGAGGGGTCTGGAGGGGACGGAGGGGTCTGAAGGAGGACGGAGGGGGATGAAGGAGGACGGAGGGGGACGGAGGGGTCTGGATTGGACAGAGGGGTCTGCAGGGGGACAGAGGGGTCTGAAGGAGGACAGAAGGGTCTGGAGGGGACAGAGGGGTCTGGAGGGGACAGGGGGGTCTGAAGGAGGACAGAAGGGTCTGGAGGGGACAGAGGGGTCTGGAGGGGACGGAGGGGTCTGAAGGAGGACGAAGGGGGATGAAGGAGGACGGAGGGGTCTGGAGGGGACAGAGGGGTCTGCAGGGGGACAGAGGGGTCTGAAGGAGGACAGAAGGGTCTGGAGGGGACAGAGGGGTCTGGAGGGGACAGAGGGGTCTGGAGGGGGACAGGGGGGTCTGAAGGAGGACAGAAGGGTCTAGAGGGGATAGAGGGGTCTGTAGGGGACAGGGGGGTCTGAAGGAGGACAGAGGGGTCTGGAGGGGACAGAGGGGTCTGGAGGGGTCTGGAGTCTGCTGGGATTTTTTCCCCTTTACCCATTGAGATTCATTGTACGATTGGCTGAGCTGAGTGTGCGTGTGTATGGGAGGACACAAGGAATAGCTGATTGATGAAGTTGCAGCTATGTGACTGACCTCCTGTACCCTCCTGTAGAGGTTTGTGCACCTCGGTGTGTGGCCCCTGGCCCCCATATAACCCCCCACCCCCTATAGAAACATACACATGAGGCTTACTAACAGGATTACCTGTTTGGATACAGATCACTGGATTCCCTGGTGGTGGGGGGGAGGGGTACATGGTGATCACCCCCTGCCAGGAGGACTCAACTCTGACCTGATGAGATTACAATTATCCACTGGATACACAATTACAGGGAGAGAAATGATGAGACAGCGAGGAGATGATGAGAGTGATGAGACAGCGAGGAGGAGATGATGAGAGTGATGAGACAGCGAGGAGGAGATGATGAGAGTGATGAGACAGCGAGGAGGAGATGATGAGAGTGATGAGACAGCGAGGAGATGATGAGAGTGATGAGACAGCAGCGAGGAGATGATGAGAGTGATGAGACAGCGAGGAGATGATGAGAGTGATGAGACAGCAAGGAGGAGATGATGAGAGTGATGAGACAGCAGTGAGGAGATGATGAGAGTGATGAGACAGCAAGGAGGAGATGATGAGAGTGATGAGACAGCAAGGAGGAGATGATGAGAGTGATGAGACAGCGAGGAGATGATGAGAGTGATGAGACAGCGAGGAGATGATGAGAGTGATGAGACAGCGAGGAGATGATGAGAGTGATGAGACAGCGAGGAGATGATGAGAGTGATGAGACAGCGAGGAGATGATGAGAGTGATGAGACAGTGAGATGATGAGAGTGATGAGACAGCGAGGAGATGATGAGAGTGATGAGACAGTGAGATGATGAGAGTGATGAGACAGCGAGGAGATGATGAGAGTGATGAGACAGCGGCGAGGAGATGATGAGAGTGATGAGACAGCGAGGAGATGATGAGAGTGATGAGACAGCGAGGAGATGATGAGAGTGATGAGACAGCGAGGAGATGATGAGAGTGATGAGACAGCAGCGAGGAGATGATGAGAGTGATGAGACAGCAGCGAGGAGATGATGAGAGTGATGAGACAGCAGTGAGGAGATGATGAGAGTGATGAGACAGCGAGGAGATGATGAGAGTGATGAGACAGCAGCGAGGAGATGATGAGAGTGATGAGACAGCGAGGAGATGATGAGAGTGATGAGACAGCGAGGAGATGATGAGAGTGATGAGACAGCGAGGAGATGATGAGAGTGATGAGACAGCAGCGAGGAGATGATGAGAGTGATGAGACAGCGAGGAGATGATGAGAGTGATGAGACAGCGAGGAGATGATGAGAGTGATGAGACAGTGAGATGATGAGAGTGATGAGACAGCGAGGAGATGATGAGAGTGATGAGACAGTGAGATGATGAGAGTGATGAGACAGCGAGGAGATGATGAGAGTGATGAGACAGCGGCGAGGAGATGATGAGAGTGATGAGACAGCGAGGAGATGATGAGAGTGATGAGACAGCGAGGAGATGATGAGAGTGATGAGACAGCAGCGAGGAGATGATGAGAGTGATGAGACAGCAGCGAGGAGATGATGAGAGTGATGAGACAGCAGCGAGGAGATGATGAGAGTGATGAGACAGCAGCGAGGAGATGATGAGAGTGATGAGACAGCAGTGAGGAGATGATGAGAGTGATGAGACAGCAGCGAGGAGATGATGAGAGTGATGAGACAGCGAGGAGATGATGAGAGTGATGAGACAGCGAGGAGATGATGAGAGTGATGAGACAGCGAGGAGATGATGAGAGTGATGAGACAGCGAGGAGATGATGAGAGTGATGAGACAGCGAGGAGATGATGAGAGTGATGAGACAGCGAGGAGATGATGAGAGTGATGAGACAGCGAGGAGATGATGAGAGTGATGAGACAGCAGCGAGGAGATGATGAGATTGATGAGACAGCGAGGAGGAGATGATGAGAGTGATGAGACAGCGAGGAGATGATGAGAGTGATGAGACAGCAGTGAGGAGATGATGAGAGTGATGAGACAGCAGCGAGGAGATGATGAGAGTGATGAGACAGCAGTGAGGAGATGATGAGAGTGATGAGACAGCGAGGAGATGATGAGAGTGATGAGACAGCAGCGAGGAGATGATGAGAGTGATGAGACAGCGAGGAGATGATGAGATTGATGAGACAGCGAGGAGATGATGAGAGTGATGAGACAGCAGCGAGGAGATGATGAGAGTGACGAGACAGCAGCGAGGAGATGATGAGAGTGATGAGACAGCAGTGAGGAGATGATGAGAGTGATGAGACAGCAGCGAGGAGATGATGAGAGTGATGAGACAGCGAGGAGATGATGAGAGTGATGAGACAACAAGGAGGAGATGATGAGAGTGATGAGACAGCAGCGAGGAGATGATGAGAGTGATGAGACAGCAGCGAGGAGATGATGAGAGTGATGAGACAGCGAGGAGATGATGAGAGTGATGAGACAGCGAGGAGATGATGAGAGTGATGAGACAGCGAGGAGATGATGAGAGTGATGAGACAGCAGCGAGGAGATGATGAGAGTGATGAGACAGCAGCGAGGAGATGATGAGAGTGATGAGACAGCGAGGAGGAGATGATGAGAGTGATGAGACAGCGAGGAGATGATGAGAGTGATGAGACAGCAGCGAGGAGATGATGAGAGTGATGAGACAGTGAGGAGATGATGAGAGTGATGAGACAGCGAGGAGATGATGAGAGTGATGAGACAGCAGCGAGGAGATGATGAGAGTGATGAGACAGCAGCGAGGAGATGATGAGAGTGATGAGACAGCAGCGAGGAGATGATGAGAGTGATGAGACAGCAGCGAGGAGATGATGAGAGTGATGAGACAGCGAGGAGATGATGAGAGTGATGAGACAGCGAGGAGATGATGAGAGTGATGAGACAGCAGCGAGGAGATGATGAGAGTGATGAGACAGCAGCGAGGAGATGATGAGATTGATGAGACAGCGAGGAGGAGATGATGAGAGTGATGAGACAGCGAGGAGATGATGAGAGTGATGAGACAGCGAGGAGATGATGAGAGTGATGAGACAGCGAGGAGATGATGAGAGTGATGAGACAGCGAGGAGATGATGAGAGTGATGAGACAGCAGCGAGGAGATGATGAGAGTGATGAGACAGCGAGGAGGAGATGATGAGAGTGATGAGACAGCAGTGAGGAGATGATGAGAGTGATGAGACAGCAAGGAGGAGATGATGAGAGTGATGAGACAGCAGCGAGGAGATGATGAGAGTGATGAGACAGCAGCGAGGAGATGATGAGAGTGATGAGACAGTGAGGAGATGATGAGAGTGATGAGACAGCGAGGAGATGATGAGAGTGATGAGACAGCAGCGAGGAGATGTTGAGAGTGATGAGACAGCGAGGAGATGATGAGAGTGATGAGACAGCGGCGAGGAGATGATGAGAGTGATGAGACAGCAGCGAGGAGATGATGAGAGTGATGAGACAGCAGCGAGGAGATGATGAGAGTGATGAGACAGCAGCGAGGAGATGATGAGAGTGATGAGACAGCAGCGAGGAGATGATGAGAGTGATGAGACAGCGAGGAGATGATGAGAGTGATGAGACAGCGAGGAGATGATGAGAGTGATGAGACAGCAGCGAGGAGATGATGAGAGTGATGAGACAGCAGCGAGGAGATGATGAGAGTGATGAGACAGCGAGGAGATGATGAGAGTGATGAGACAGCACCGAGGAGATGATGAGAGTGATGAGACAGCAAGGAGGAGATGATGAGAGTGATGAGACAGCAGTGAGGAGATGATGAGAGTGATGAGACAGCGAGGAGATGATGAGAGTGATGAGACAGCAGCGAGGAGATGATGAGAGTGATGAGACAGTGAGGAGATGATGAGAGTGATGAGACAGTGAGGAGATGATGAGAGTGATGAGACAGCAGCGAGGAGATGATGAGAGTGATGAGACAGCAGCGAGGAGATGATGAGAGTGATGAGACAGCAGCGAGGAGATGATGAGAGTGATGAGACAGCAGCGAGGAGATGATGAGAGTGATGAGACAGCAGCGAGGAGATGATGAGAGTGATGAGACAGCGAGGAGATGATGAGAGTAATGAGACAGCAGCGAGGAGATGATGAGAGTGATGAGACAGTGAGGAGATGATGAGAGTGATGAGACAGCAGCGAGGAGATGATGAGAGTGATGAGACAGCGAGGAGATGATGAGAGTCATGAGACAGCAGTGAGGAGATGATGAGAGTGATGAGACAGTGAGGAGATGATGAGAGTGATGAGACATCAGCGAGGAGATGATGAGAGTGATGAGACAGCGAGGAGATGATGAGAGTGATGAGACAGCAGTGAGGAGATGATGAGAGTGATGAGACAGCAGTGAGGAGATGATGAGAGTGATGAGACAGCGAGGAGATGATGAGAGTGATGAGACAGCAGCGAGGAGATGATGAGAGTGATGAGACAGCGAGGAGATGATGAGAGTGATGAGACAGCGAGGAGATGATGAGAGTGATGAGACAGCGAGGAGATGATGAGAGTGATGAGACAGCGAGGAGATGATGAGAGTGATGAGACAGCAAGGAGATGATGAGAGTGATGAGACAGCAAGGAGATGATGAGAGTGATGAGACAGGGAGGAGATGATGAGAGTGATGAGACAGTGAGATGATGAGAGTGATGAGACAGTGAGGAGATGATGAGAGTGATGAGACAGCGAGGAGATGATGAGAGTGATGAGACAGCAGCGAGGAGATGATGAGAGTGATGAGACAGCAGCGAGGAGATGATGAGAGTGATGAGACAGCGAGGAGATGATGAGAGTGATGAGACAGCAAGGAGGAGATGATGAGAGTGATGAGACAGCGAGGAGATGATGAGAGTGATGAGACAGCAAGGAGGAGATGATGAGAGTGATGAGACAGCAGTGAGGAGATGATGAGAGTGATGAGACAGCAGCGAGGAGATGATGAGAGTGATGAGACAGCAGCGAGGAGATGATGAGAGTGATGAGACAGCGAGGAGATGATGAGAGTGATGAGACAGCAGTGAGGAGATGATGAGAGTGATGAGACAGCGAGGAGATGATGAGAGTGATGAGACAGCAGCGAGGAGATGATGAGAGTGATGAGACAGCAGCGAGGAGATGATGAGAGTGATGAGACAGCAAGGAGATGATGAGAGTGATGAGATAGGGAGGAGATGATGAGAGTGATGAGACAGTGAGATGATGAGAGTGATGAGACAGCAGCGAGGAGATGATGAGAGTGATGAGACAGCGAGGGGGAGATGATGAGAGTGATGAGACAGCAGCGAGGAGATGATGAGAGTGATGAGACAGCAAGGAGGAGATGATGAGAGTGATGAGACAGCGAGGAGATGATGAGAGTGATGAGACAGTGAGATGATGAGAGTGATGAGACAGCAGCGAGGAGATGATGAGAGTGATGAGACAGCGAGGGGGAGATGATGAGAGTGATGAGACAGCAGCGAGGAGATGATGAGAGTGATGAGACAGCGAGGAGATGATGAGAGTGATGAGACAGTGAGATGATGAGAGTGATGAGACAGCAGCGAGGAGATGATGAGAGTGATGAGACAGCGAGGGGGAGATGATGAGAGTGATGAGAGTGATGAGACAGCAGCGAGGAGATGATGAGAGTGATGAGACAGCGAGGGGGAGATGATGAGAGTGATGAGACAGGGAGGAGATGATGAGAGTGATGAGACAGTGAGATGATGAGAGTGATGAGACAGCAGCGAGGAGATGATGAGAGTGATGAGACAGCGGCGAGGAGATGATGAGAGTGATGAGACAGCAGCGAAGAGATGATGAGAGTGATGAGACAGTGAGGAGATGATGAGAGTGATGAGACAGCAAGGAGGAGATGATGAGAGTGATGAGACAGCAGCGAGGAGATGATGAGAGTGATGAGACAGCAGCGAGGAGATGATGAGAGTAATGAGACAGCAGTGAGGAGATGATGAGAGTGATGAGACAGCGAGGAGATGATGAGAGTGATGAGACAGCAGTGAGGAGATGATGAGAGTGATGAGACAGCAGTGAGGAGATGATGAGAGTGATGAGAGCAGCGAGGAGATGATGAGAGTGATGAGACAGCGAGGAGATGATGAGAGTGATGAGACAGCAGCGAGGAGATGATGAGAGTGATGAGACAGCGAGGAGATGATGAGAGTGATGAGACAGCAGCGAGGAGATGATGAGAGTGATGAGACAGTGAGGAGATGATGAGAGTGATGAGACAGCGAGGAGATGATGAGAGTGATGAGACAGCGAGGAGATGATGAGAGTGATGAGACAGTGAGGAGATGATGAGAGTGATGAGACAGCAGCGAGGAGATGATGAGAGTGATGAGACAGCAGCGAGGAGATGATGAGAGTGATGAGACAGTAGTGAGGAGATGATGAGAGTGATGAGACAGCGAGGAGATGATGAGAGTGATGAGACAGCAAGGAGGAGATGATGAGAGTGATGAGACAGCGAGGAGGAGATGATGAGAGTGATGAGACAGCGAGGAGATGATGAGAGTGATGAGCCAGTAGTGAGGAGATGATGAGAGTGATGAGACAGCGAGGAGATGATGAGAGTGATGAGACAGCAGCGAGGAGATGATGAGAGTGATGAGACAGCAGCGAGGAGATGATGAGAGTGATGAGACAGTAGTGAGGAGATGATGAGAGTGATGAGACAGCGAGGAGATGATGAGAGTGATGAGACAGTAGTGAGGAGATGATGAGAGTGATGAGACAGCAGCGAGGAAATTATGAGAGTGATGAGACAGCAAGGAGATGATGAGATTGATGAGACAGCGAGGAGGAGATGATGAGAGTGATGAGACAGCGAGGAGATGATGAGAGTGATGAGACAGTGAGGAGATGATGAGAGTGATGAGACAGCAGTGAGGAGATGATGAGAGTGATGAGACAGCGAGGAGATGATGAGAGTGATGAGACAGCAGCGAGGAGATGATGAGAGTGATGAGACAGCAGCGAGGAGATGATGAGAGTGATGAGACAGCAGCGAGGAGATGATGAGAGTGATGAGACAGTAGTGAGGAGATGATGAGAATGATGAGACAGCAGCGAGGAGATGATGAGAGTGATGAGACAGCAGCGAGGAGATGATGAGAGTGATGAGACAGTAGTGAGGAGATGATGAGAGTGATGAGACAGCGAGGAGATGATGAGAGTGATGAGACAGCAGCGAGGAAATGATGAGAGTGATGAGACAGTGAGGAGATGATGAGAGTGATGAGACAGCGAGGAGGAGATGATGAGAGTGATGAGACAGCGAGGAGATGATGAGAGTGATGAGACAGCAGCGAGGAGATGATGAGAGTGATGAGACAGCGAGGAGATGATGAGAGTGATGAGGCAGCAGCGAGGAGATGATGAGAGTGATGAGACAGCAGCGAGGAGATGATGAGAGTGATGAGACAGTAGTGAGGAGATGATGAGAGTGATGAGACAGTGAGGAGATGATGAGAGTGATGAGACAGCGAGGAGGAGATGATGAGAGTGATGAGACAGCGAGGAGATGATGAGAGTGATGAGACAGTGAGGAGATGATGAGAGTGATGAGACAGCAGCGAGGAGATGATGAGAGTGATGAGACAGCAGCGAGGAGATGATGAGAGTGATGAGACAGCAGCGAGGAGATGATGAGAGTGATGAGACAGCAGCGAGGAGATGATGAGAGTGATGAGACAGCGAGGAGGAGATGATGAGAGTGATGAGACAGCGAGGAGATGATGAGAGTGATGAGACAGTAGTGAGGAGATGATGAGAGTGATGAGACAGCAGTGAGGAGATGATGAGAGTGATGAGACAGCGAGGAGATGATGAGAGTGATGAGACAGCAGCGAGGAGATGATGAGAGTGATGAGACAGCAAGGAGGAGATGATGAGAGTGATGAGACAGCGAGGAGATGATGAGAGTGATGAGACAGCAGCGAGGAGATGATGAGAGTGATGAGACAGCAGCGAGGAGATGATGAGAGTGATGAGACAGCAAGGAGGAGATGATGAGAGTGATGAGACAGCAGCGAGGAGATGATGAGAATGATGAGACAGCAGTGAGGAGATGATGAGAGTGATGAGACAGCGAGGAGATGATGAGAGTGATGAGACAGCAGCGAGGAGATGATGAGAGTGATGAGACAGCAGCGAGGAGATGATGAGAGTGATGAGACAGCAGCGAGGAGATGATGAGAGTGATGAGACAGCGAGGAGATGATGAGAGTGATGAGACAGCAGCGAGGAGATGATGAGAGTGATGAGACAGCGAGGAGATGATGAGAGTGATGAGACAGCGAGGAGATGATGAGAGTGATGAGACAGCAAGGAGGAGATGATGAGAGTGATGAGACAGCAGCGAGGAGATGATGAGAGTGATGAGACAGCAGTGAGGAGATGATGAGAGTGATGAGACAGCGAGGAGATGATGAGAGTGATGAGACAGCAGCGAGGAGATGATGAGAGTGATGAGACAGCGAGGAGATGATGAGAGTGATGAGACAGCGAGGAGATGATGAGAGTGATGAGACAGCGAGGAGATGATGAGAGTGATGAGACAGCGAGGAGATGATGAGAGTGATGAGACAGCAGCGAGGAGATGATGAGAGTGATGAGACAGCGAGGAGATGATGAGAGTGATGAGACAGCAGCGAGGAGATGATGAGAGTGATGAGACAGCAGCGAGGAGATGATGAGAGTGATGAGACAGCAAGGAGGAGATTCTTCTTCCGGTGGTGGCTTGTAACTTCTAGGCCTCGGGCAGAGCAGACTGCGCATACCCACAGGCCACAAGAAAATGGCCGCTTCCATAGTATTGTAAGAAGAAGAAGAGGCTGAAGATGATGCTGCTGCAGAAGAGGCGGCGGCGCTTGAGAGAGTTCTCTCGCAGGATTGGGGCCACGCCCAGTGCTGTCTGAGTGCTGGGGCCCGCCTCCAGTGCTGTGAAAGAACTCATTTACATACCGACAAGAACCAGGATTGTAGTAGAACAGCGGCGCGGAGAAGACGACAACAGGTAGGAGACGAGATAGCCTTTCTTCTGGCTATTCCGATGTGGTACCTACAAAGAATTGTGTCTGACTGAGAAGATCCCTTTAAGCATAACAGCTGCTGTGGATTTGCACTCACCGCTATTGATAGACTGTTACCCATCTTATCAGGCTACGACTAAGAACGGTTGTTCGCCTCAGCCAAGAGCGCTTCTCCACCCTTCGGGGACCATTATTGTCCTTGCTTAACCATCCCTATGTTTTTAAGACAATACCAATCTTTTGAAGGAATTGGAGCTGTTCGCTGGACTTCATTTCTTCTATGCCTTCCAAACCGGTGGAATCCCAGGAGCCGGTGCCATGGACGCCTACCTCAAGGATGGGAGTCTTCTCCTTGTATGTTCTTTTCATTTGGGCTGTGTTTTCTGTTCCCTCATTCCCTGAATCTTGAATTTTTGTGTTATATATTTATGGTCACGTACTATATTACGTGTCCCATAGATACTCTGTAACCTGGAGTAACACATCGGCTACTTTGTATCCCGGTACATGACATGGCTTCACTACTGTTCTGGATTTATGGTCACATACTATATTACATGTCCCATAGATACTCTGTAACCTGGAGTATCACATCGGCTACTTTGTATCCAGGTAAATGACATGGCTTCACTACTGTTCTGGATTGATGGTCACATACTATATTACACTGCTCCTGCAGCCGCTTATCTCAGGTCCCAGATCTGTTATCTCTCTATGTAACACTCAGCTAACCCTCAGTCCATTGTGTACAAGCATCTGCATATTATCTGATCTGCTCCAGTGCTGACACACTGGAGGGGAAAACCCCTTTACTCCACATTGGCAGTTTGCTGATATTAAACATGGCGGGAAAAAGAAAATCTAATTTGTCACAAACAACGAGATCTATGAAGGAGCCAGAAGTCACAGAGTTCTCCTCAAGCGGAGCTGACGGGAATCATCGGCACCAACAACACGCTCATTATATGGCGTCCCAGCGAGCTGCTGAGATGCCGGAACAATCACAGGCACGGTGCAAGGAACAAGTTCAGTGGCAGGACAGCTTGACAGCTGCCGAAACACCGGAGCAGGTGAACCATCGCCGGCAGCAATTTGCTGAATATAGGCGGATCATCAACGCCAACAACACGCAGATGCAGGCAGAGGTTAGTGTGATATATACTGACAATCATGTGACATGTTACTACAATCACACAGTCCGGCATCTCCTCTACAATGTGGTGGATCACATATGAGGTGACATCATACACGGCTGACATGGAGTGTATAGAAATGGACAGGGATGTATAGGGACATATAGGGATCTATAGGAATGTATCATTAATATTATAAAAGTGAAAGTTTGTGACTTTGGATGTTCGGATGTTTGGCGGTCAATCACGCTAAACTGCTCCACCGATTTGGCTGAAATTTTCCACAAACATAGTCCCTACACTCGATTGCGCAATAGGCTACTTTTCGTCACAATAGCGCACATACGTTTTTCCCAGGACCCTTTGGATGTTCGGATCTTTGGCGGTCAATCACGCAAAAACTGCTCCACCGATTTGGCTGAAATTTTCCACAAATATAGTCCCTACACTCGATTGTGCAATAGGCTACTTTTCGTCACAATAGCGCACATACGTTTTTCCCAGGACCCCCACAAAACCCAAACTCACATCACTATCTCTGCAATCTCACACACTTTGGACCATAGCAAGCCACAAAATTCATATTACCCCCTACAGCAGAGGTCAGCAACCCCTGGCACACATGCCAAGAGTGGCACTCCTGCCATATTTCACTGGCATGCCAGCAGCACAGGGCCCTACTAATAAAAGACCTCAATAATGAAGATACTTAACTATTACCTCCAAGTCTCTCACATATCAGTAACTCTTACACAGGGGTTAATGTGAGGGACATGATGGGGTTAATTGCTATTAATAAGAGGCGCATGGAGTTACTGAACTGTCCTGCACAGGGTCAGACTTTATGTTGCTTGCTCAAGAGTATCCTGTGCCCAAAACTTACATGTACTGGCGGAGAATAACAAATCCTACAATGTCGTATATCGAAGTATATTAACCTGAAATACCTCTGTCCCAAAGACACTATGTACAGTTTATACCAACACCGTATATATAGCGGCTGAAATACAAATTACATTCAACACAAAAGTCCCATGTATTCTCAGAATTACAGCAACAACAAGATACACAGTTACATTTCATATCCCATCCCTTATACACAGTACGAAAACCTTACCCGCGCCTGTATATACCCACTGCTACAATCACCGCAGACCAAGTCGCGGATACCAGCTAGTGGGACATAACACTGTGTGCAGGGGCCACTATGGGGCATAAGGGAGGGTTCACACGGTGTAATGTGCCACGTGATGTGGCACGTCTACGCTGCGGGACCCTTTGCGGGCCGTACACGCTCCCATTGATTTCAATGGGAGCGGGGATCGTATGCGCTGCACAACATCACGGCCGCAAACTAGCGCAGCGCATACGATCCCCGCTCCCATTGAAATCAATGGGAGCGTGTACGGCCCGCAAAGGGTCCCGCGGCGTAGACGTGCCACATCACGTGGCACGTTACACCGTGTGAACTCTCCCTAATAATGCGAGCAGGAATGGGGGGGGGGCATTCTGTCGGAAGGTGGGCCCATGTCAAAAGTTCGTCACAGGACCCCGCCACTCCTGGTTGAAGCCCGGCCAGAATCCCTCGGTCTGCCGGATGGGGTAGGTTCTTCTTAAAGGCATAACGTACCGATTCTCAGAGTCACGCACAGCTATGCAGCTAGGAAGAGGTTAAGTGAGGGCCTTAAGTGCTCTCCATCTCCCCAGGCGTCACTTGTGGAGAACAAGGAGCTCTTAGCCTGTAATGAGGCCAGTAATGAGATGTTTCTTCTAATTGTCTCTGCACAGTCTCCCCTTCCTTGGTAATGACATTGAGGCCCATTATCCAGGCTCCGACCTGACGGAGACCAGCTCTGCACCCACCACCACTGCCGCCGCTGCCGCCACAGACCTCCGCACTCACCAGCTCGTCCATAATGCAGGGGTCTGACATGTCTTCAGACTGGACCTCCAGCTCATAACTCCATCATTCCCATTGTAAGGATGACACCGGCACGTGGACCAGAGAACTGACTCACATGGCGACCTACAACCCCAACTCTGCTTGACCAGTGATGACCACAAGGCCACCATGTAACTCCACTGACTTGTATTAGGGCAGGTATTAGACATGACACGGATATCTTTGGTCGCTCGGCCCATTTACCCCTATGAGTTTTGGCACAAGCAGGGTAGACATGGACCACAAATGACAGAATAATGTCACTGATCAGGTCTCACTGGACAATCTCCTGGTACATTAGTTTGTCCCCCATTGGGTGGGTGGGTATAGGGGCGTGTGGTTGGTGCACTGTAAAATCCCCACCATAAATCATCAATGGTAAGACCTTCTACGTAGACCAAGATTCTGTGCCCCAAACCTTGCACAAGCTCACCACATCCAGACACAACAACTGATGTATAAAGATGACTTCCCAGTTCCTAATTTAAAACCAGTCTAGACCAATAAGGTCCCCCCCCCCCCCCGCAGTGACTCCCACAACTCCATATAAGGATCCCTCAGACCAAAATCAATTCCTTTATCCCTCCCATCCTCACCCCGGACCTGTGACGAAACGTTCAGCTTCAACTGTTGTTCCCTATTCCACTGAGACTTGTAGGAGCTACATCAGACTCATCGTCTAGTCCAAGGACCTTGAAAATCTCTCCAACCCCATGTACCCTCAGACCTCTGATAATGTCTTCATCTCATGTACCCTCAGACCTCAGATAATGTCCTCATCTCATGTACCCTCAGACCTCAGATAATGTCCTCATCTCATGTACCCTCAGACCTCAGATAATGTCCTCATCTCATGTACCTTCAGACCTCAGATAATGTCCCCAGCCCATGTACCCTCAGACCTCAGATAATGTCCTCATCTCATGTACCCTCAGACCTCAAGTACTGTCCCCAGCCCATGTACCCTCAGACCTCAGCTACTGTCCCCAGCCCATGTACCCTCAGACCTCAGATAATGTCCTCATCTCATGTACCCTCAGACCTCAAGTACTGTCCCCAGCCCATGTACCATCAGACCTCAGATAATGTCCTCATTCCATGTACCCTCAGACCTCAGATAATGTCCCCAGCCCATATACCCTCAGACCTCAGGTAATGTCCTCATCTCATGTATCCTCAGACCTCAGGTAATGTCCTCATCTCATGTATCCTCAGACCTCAGATAATGTCCCCAGTCCATGTACTCTCAGACCTCAGATAATGTCCCCAGTCCATGTACCCTCAGACCTCAGATAATGTCCTCATCTCATGTATCCTCAGACCTCAGGTACTGTCCCCAGCCCATGTACCCTCAGACCTCTGATAATGTCTTCATCTCATGTACCCTCAGACCTCAGATAATGTCCTCATCTCATGTACCCTCAGACCTCAGATAATGTCCTCATCTCATGTACCTTCAGACCTCAGATAATGTCCCCAGCCCATGTACCCTCAGACCTCAAATAATGTCCTCATCTCATGTACCCTCAGACCTCAAGTACTGTCCCCAGCCCATGTACCCTCAGACCTCAGCTACTGTCCCCAGCCCATGTACCCTCAGACCTCTGATAATGTCTTCATCTCATGTACCCTCAGACCTCAGATAATGTCCTCATCTCATGTACCCTCAGACCTCAGATAATGTCCTCATCTCATGTACCTTCAGACCTCAGATAATGTCCCCAGCCCATGTACCCTCAGACCTCAAATAATGTCCTCATCTCATGTACCCTCAGACCTCAGCTACTGTCCCCAGCCCATGTACCCTCAGACCTCAGATAATGTCCTCATCTCATGTACCCTCAGACCTCAAGTACTGTCCCCAGCCCATGTACCATCAGACCTCAGATAATGTCCTCATTCCATGTACCCTCAGACCTCAGATAATGTCCCCAGCCCATATACCCTCAGACCTCAGGTAATGTCCTCATCTCATGTATCCTCAGACCTCAGGTAATGTCCTCATCTCATGTATCCTCAGACCTCAGATAATGTCCCCAGTCCATGTACTCTCAGACCTCAGATAATGTCCCCAGTCTATGTACCCTCAGACCTCAGATAATGTCCTCATCTCATGTATCCTCAGACCTCAGGTACTGTCCCCAGCCCATGTACCCTCAGACCTCTGATAATGTCTTCATCTCATGTACCCTCAGACCTCAGATAATGTCCTCATCTCATGTACCCTCAGACCTCAGATAATGTCCTCATCTCATGTACCTTCAGACCTCAGATAATGTCCCCAGCCCATGTACCCTCAGACCTCAAATAATGTCCTCATCTCATGTACCCTCAGACCTCAAGTACTGTCCCCAGCCCATGTACCCTCAGACCTCAGCTACTGTCCCCAGCCCATGTACCCTCAGACCTCAGATAATGTCCTCATCTCATGTACCCTCAGACCTCAAGTACTGTCCCCAGCCCATGTACCATCAGACCTCAGATAATGTCCTCATTCCATGTACCCTCAGACCTCAGATAATGTCCCCAGCCCATATACCCTCAGACCTCAGGTAATGTCCTCATCTCATGTATCCTCAGACCTCAGGTAATGTCCTCATCTCATGTATCCTCAGACCTCAGATAATGTCCCCAGTCCATGTACTCTCAGACCTCAGATAATGTCCCCAGTCCATGTACCCTCAGACCTCAGATAATGTCCTCATCTCATGTATCCTCAGACCTCAGGTACTGTCCCCAGCCCATGTACCCTCAGACCTCAGATAATGTCCTCATCCCATGTACCCTCAGATAATGTCCTCATCTCATGTACCCTCAGACCTCAGATAATGTCCTCATCCCATGTACCCTCAGACCTCAGGTACTGTCCCCAGCCCATGTACCCTCAGACCTCAGATAATGTCCTCATCTCATGTACCCTCAGACCTCAGATAATGTCCCCAGTCCATGTACCCTCAGACCTCGGGTAATGTCCTCATCCCATGTACCCTCAGACCTCAGATAATGTCCTCATCTCATGTACCCTCAGACCTCAGGTAATGTCCTCATCCCATGTACCCTCAGACCTTAGGTAATGCCCCATCCCATGTACCCTCAGACCTCAGATAATGTCCTCATCTCATGTACCATCAGATCTCAGATAATGTCCTCATCCCATGTACCCTCAGACCTTAGGTAATGTCCTCATCTCATGTACCCTCAGACCTCAGATAATGTCCCCAGCCCATGTACCCTCAGACCTCAGATAATGTATTCATCTCATGTACCCTCAGACCTCAGATAATGTCCTCATCTCATGTACCATCAGACCTCAGATAATGTCCTCATCTCATGTACCTTCAGACCTCAGGTAATGTCCTCATCCCATGTACCCTCAGACCTTAGGTAATGCCCATTCCTTGTACCCTCAGACCTTAGGTAATGCCTCATCCCATGTACCCTCAGATAATGTCCTCATCTCATGTACCCTCAGACCTCAGATGATGTCCCCATCCCATGTACCTTCAGACCTTTGGTAATGCCTCATCCCATGTACCCTCAGATAATGCCCCCATCCCATGTACCCTCAGACCTCAGATGATGTCCCCATCCCATGTACCTTCAGACCTTTGGTAATGCCTCATCCCATGTACCCTCAGATAATGTCCTCATCTCATGTACCCTCAGATAATGTCTTCATCTCATGTACCATCAGACCTCAGATAATGTCCTCATCTCATGTACCCTCAGACCTCAAATAATGTCCTCATCTCATGTACCCTCAGACCTCAAATAATGTCCTCATCTCATGTACCTTCAGACCTCAGATAATGTCCTCATCCCATGTACCCTCAGACCTTAGGTAATGCCCCATTCCTTGTACCCTCAGACCTTAGGTAATGCCTCATCCCATGTACCCTCAGACCTCAGATGATGTCCCCATCCCATGTACCTTCAGACCTTTGGTAATGCCTCATCCCATGTACCCTCAGATAATGCCCCCATCCCATGTACCCTCAGACCTCAGATGATGTCCCCATCCCATGTACCCTCAGACCTCAGATGATGTCCCCATCCCATGTACCCTCAGACCTCAGATGATGTCCCCAGCCCATGTACCTTCAGACCTCTGATAATGTCCCCAGCCCATGTACCCTCAGACCTCAGATGATGTCCCCATCCCATGTACCCTCAGACCTTAGGTAATGTCCTCATCTCATGTACCCTCAGACCTCAGATAATGTATTCATCTCATGTACCCTCAGACCTCAGATAATGTCCTCATCTCATGTACCATCAGACCTCAGATAATGTCCTCATCTCATGTACCTTCAGACCTCAGGTAATGTCCTCATCCCATGTACCCTCAGACCTTAGGTAATGCCCATTCCTTGTACCCTCAGACCTTAGGTAATGCCTCATCCCATGTACCCTCAGACCTTAGGTAATGTCTCATCCCATGTACCCTCAGATAATGCCCCCATCCCATGTACCCTCAGACCTCAGATGATGTCCCCATCCCATGTACCTTCAGACCTTTGGTAATGCCTCATCCCATGTACCCTCAGATAATGCCCCCATCCCATGTACCCTCAGACCTCAGATAATGTCCTCATCTCATGTACCCTCAGATAATGTCTCCGTCTCATGTACCATCAGACCTCAGATAATGTCCTCATGTCATGTACCCTCAGACCTCAAATAATGTCCTCATCTCATGTACCTTCAGACCTCAGATAATGTCCTCATCCCATGTACCCTCAGACCTTAGGTAATGCCCCATTCCTTGTACCCTCAGACCTTAGGTAATGCCTCATCCCATTTACCCTCAGACCTCAGATGATGTCCCCATCCCATGTACCTTCAGACCTTTGGTAATGCCTCATCCCATGTACCCTCAGATAATGCCCCCATCCCATGTACCCTCAGACCTCAGATGATGTCCCCATCCCATGTACCCTCAGACCTCAGATGATGTCCCCAGCCCATGTACCTTCAGACCTCTGATAATGTCCGCAGCCCATGTACCCTCAGAGCTCAGGTAATGTCCCCAGCCCATGTACCCTCAGACCTCAGATGATGTCCCCATCCCATGTACCCTCAGACCTTAGGTAATGCCCCATCCAATGTACCCTCAGACCTCAGATGATGTCCCCATCCCATGTACCCTCAGACCTTAGGTAATGCCCCATCCCATGTACCCTCAGACCTTAGGTAATGCCCCATCCCATGTACCCTCAGACCTTAGGTAATGCCCCATCCAATGTACCCTCAGACCTTAGGTAATGCCCCATCCCATGTACCCTCAGACCTTAGGTAATGCCCCATCCCATGTACCCTCAGACCTTAGGTAATGCCCCATCCCATGTACCCTCAGACCTTAGGTAATGCCCCATCCCATGTACCCTCAGACCTTAGGTAATGCCCCATCCCATGTACCCTCAGACCTTAGGTAATGCCCCATCCCATGCCCCCTCAGTCCTGCAGTTACTCTAACCATCACATATCTTCTGATACATTGCCACTAATGACCGATGCCTTGGATTTGGCCTGGGTTTGGTGCACATATAAGGACCCTTTATAGGATGGCACATACAGTTACGTATGGACAATATCTGACGCTGCCCCGGAGCTGTCCCTGGCTCTCAGCCTCAATATTAGGAATATTCCATGAGGTCATTCATGATAAGGGCTTCATATGTGCAGAGACGTAGCGTGAGCAGACCCCAGAAAGAGACAACCGCGGCCGGCCCCTCATCACAGCAGTCAGGACCCAGACGCCCAATTCAATTAGGCAGTTAAGCTGATTTGATAATGTCCATGTGGATGGAGGGAGCTGGCGGGACGGACATAATGACGCCCTTAATCACCGCCAATTAGCCCAATTACCAGCAGCTTACAGGGATAACCCACAGTAATGGCAAACCCAGGGCAACTGTACAAGGACAGAACCGCTCATTATCATCCACCACACGCTACCGAAACGTACAGAGATAGTGCAGTACCCCCAACACACAGAGAGCATGCTGTAACTCCGACACATGGAGAGGGCGCTGTACCCCCGACACACGGAGATGGTGCTGTACCCCCAACACATGGAGATGGTGCTGTACCCCCCGACACACAGAGAGCATGCTGTAACTCCGACACATGGAGAGGGCGCTGTACCCCCGACACACGGAGAGGGCGCTGTACCCCCAACACATGGAGATGGTGCTGTACCCCCCGACACACAGAGAGCATGCTGTAACTCCGACACATGGAGAGGGCGCTGTACCCCCAACACATGGAGATGGTGCTGTACCCCCAACACATGGAGATGGTGCTGTACCCCCAACACAAAGAGATGGTGCTGTACCCCCAACATATGGAGATGGTGCTGTACCCCTGACACAACGAGATCATGCTGTACTCTAACACACAGAAAGGGTGCTGTACCCCCAACATATGGAGAGGGCACTGTACCCCCGACACACGGAGATAATGCTGTACCCCCAACACACGGAGATGGTGCTGTACCCCCAACACAACAAGATCATGCTGTACACCCAACACATGGAGATGGTGCTGTACCCCAACACAACGAGATGGTGCCATACCCCCAACACACGGAGATGGTGCTGTACCCATAACACACGGAGAGGGCGCTGTACCCCCAACACAACGAGATCATGCTGTACACCTAACACACAGAGATGGTGCTGTGCCCCAACACATGGAGATGGTACCGTACCCCCAACACACAGAGATGGTGCTGTACTCTAACACACGGAGATAGTGCTGTACCCCCAACACAGAGATAGTGCTGTACCCCCAACACAAACAAATGGTGCAGTACCCCCAACACATGGAGATAGTGCTGTACCCATAACACACGGAGATGGTGCTGTACCCCCAAACACGGAGATGGTGCTGTACCCCAACACATGGAGATAGTGCTGTACCCCCAATTATATGTCCCCCCTCCATCTCTGCCCCCAGATTCATGTCCCTCCATCTCTGCCCCCAGATTCACCAATCAGGAGGAGGAGCCTCGTCACTGCACCAATCAGGAGGAGGAGCCTCGTCACTGCACCAATCAGGAGGTGGAGCCTCGTCACCGCACCAATCAGGAAGTGGAGCCTCATCACTGCACCAATCAGGAGGGAGAGCCCCGTCACCGCACCAATCAGGAGGTGGAGCCCCATCACTGCACCAATCAGGAGGAGGAGCCCCGTCACCGCACCAATCAGGAGGTGGAGCCCCATCACTGCACCAATCAGGAGGTGGAGCCTCGTCACTGCACCAATCAGGAGGGGGAGCCCCGTCACTGCACCAATCAGGAGGTGGAGCCTCGTCACTGCACCAAACAGGAGGTGGAGCCCCGTCACTGCACCAATCAGGAGGGGGGCCCCGTCACAGCACCAATCAGGAGGTGGAGCCCCGTCACCGCACCAATCAGAAGGGGGAGCCTCGTCACTGCACCAATCAGGAGGGGGAGCCTCGTCACCGCACCAATCAGAAGGGGGAGCCCCGTCACTGCAAAAATCAGGAGGAGGAGCCTCGTCACTGCACCAATCAGGAGGGGGAGCCTCATCACTGCACCAATCAGGAGGAAGAGCCCCGTCACCGCACCAATCAGGAGGGGGAGCCCCGTCACCGCACCAATCAGGAGGGGGAGTCTCGTCACTGCACCAATCAGGAGGGGGAGCCCCGTCACTGCACCAATCAGGAGGAGGAGCCTCGTCACTGCACCAATCAGGAGGGGGAGCCCCGTCACCGCACCAATCAGGAGGGAGAGCCTCGTCACCGCACCAATCAGGAGGTGGAGCCTCGTCACTGCACCAATCAGGAGGGGGAGCCACGTCACTGCACCAATCAGGAGGTGGAGCCTTGTCACTGCACTAATCAGGAGGAGGAGCCCCGTCACTGCACCAATCACGAGGGGGAGCCTCGTCACTGCACCAATCAGGAGGTGGAGCCTCGTCACTGCACTAATCAGGAGGAGGAGCCTCGTCACCGCACCAATCAGGAGGGGGTGCCTCGTCACTGCACCAATAAGGAGGGGGAGCCTCGTCACTGCACCAATCAGGAGGAGGAGCCCCGTCACTGCACCAATTAGGAGGAGGAGCCTCGTCACCGCACCAATCAGGAGGGGGAGCCTCGTCACCGCACCAATCAGGAGGGGGAGCCTCGTCACCGCACCAATCAGGAGGAGGAGCCTTGTCACTGCACCAATCAGGAGGTGGAGCCCCGTCACCGCACCAATCAGGAGGAGGAGCCTCGTCACCGCACCAATCAGGAGGGGGAGTCTCGTCACTGCACTAATCAGGAGGGGGAGCCTCGTCACTGCACCAATCAGGAGGAGGAGCCTCGTCACTGCACCAATTAGGAGGGGGAGCCTCGTCACCGCACCAATCAGGAGGGGGAGCCTCGTCACCGCACCAATCAGGAGGGGGAGCCTCGTCACCGCACCAATCAGGAGGAGGAGCCTTGTCACTGCACCAATCAGGAGGAGGAGCCTCGTCACTGCACCAATCAGGAGGTGGAGCCCCGTCACCGCACCAATCAGGAGGAGGAGCCTCGTCACCGCACCAATCAGGAGGGGGAGTCTCGTCACTGCACTAATCAGGAGGGGGAGCCTCGTCACTGCACCAATCAGGAGGAGGAGCCTCGTCACTGCACCAATCAGGAGGTGGAGCCTCGTCACCGCACCAACCAGGAGGTGGAGCCTCGTCACTGCACCAATCAGGAGGTGGAGCCCCGTCACTGCACCAATCAGGAGGGGGAGCCTCGTCACTGCACCAATCAGGAGGAGGAGCCTCGTCACTGCACCAATCAGGAGGTGGAGCCTTGTCACCGCACCAATCAGGAGGAGGAGCCCCGTCACTGCACCAATCAGGAGGTGGAGCCTCGTCACCGCACCAATCAGGAGGGGGAGTCTCGTCACTGCAGCAATCAGGAGGGGGAGCCCCGTCACTGCACCAATCAGGAGGGGGAGCCTCGTCACTGCACCAATCAGGAGGGGGAGCCTCGTCACTGCACCAATCAGGAGGGGGAGCCTCGTCACTGCACCAATCAGGAGGAGGAGCCTCGTCACCGCACCAATCAGGAGGAGGAGCCTCGTCACTGCACCAATCAGGAGGGGGAGCCTCGTCACTGCACCAATCAGGAGGGGGAGCCTCGTCACTGCACCAATCAGGAGGGGGAGCCTCGTCACTGCACTAATCAGGAGGAGGAGCCTCGTCACCGCACCAATCAGGAGGAGGAGCCTCGTCACCGCACCAATCAGGAGGAGGAGCCTCGTCACTGCACCAATCACGAGGGGGAGCCTCGTCACTGCACCAATCAGGAGAAGGAGCCTCATCACTGCACCAATCAGGAGGAGGAGCCTCGTCACTGCACCAATCAGGAGGAGGAGCCTCGTCACTGCACCAATCAGGAGGGGGAGCCTCGTCACTGCACCAATCAGGAGGGGGAGCCTCGTCACTGCACCAATCAGGAGGAGGAGCCTCGTCACTGCACCAATCAGGAGGAGGAGCCTCGTCACTGCACCAATCAGGAGGGGGAGCCTCGTCACTGCACCAATCAGGAGGGGGAGCCTCGTCACTGCACCAATCAGGAGGGGGAGCCTCGTCACTGCACCAATCAGGAGGGGGAGCCTCGTCACTGCACTAATCAGGAGGGGGAGCCTCGTCACTGCACCAATCAGGAGGGGACGTTTTCCATACTCCAGTAATCCCGCCAATGACCGCTAGTGGGCGGGGCATCCTCATCACTCTTATAGCGGCAAGAATCACGTGACCTGTGGAGCGCCACGTGACCATCCTCATTTCTATAGCAACGTTTCCAAGCTGTCACTGACGCTGGGTTCCCGGAAGTGACGTCAGAGGCGGGAACATGGCGGCTGCACAAGGAGCGATGGTGATCGCGATGCGGCTCCGCAACCAACTGCAGTCCGTGTACAAGATGGACCCGCTGCGGAACGAGGTGACCCCCGACCCCAGTGACCCCCGACCCCAGTGACCCCCCCCCCCAGCGCCCCCTCCAGGCTGAGGCCGCCCCGCTATTATTACTCTCTTACTCTCCGCAGGAGGTGGTGAAGGTGAAAATCAAGGAGCTGAATGAGCACATCGTGTGTTACCTGTGCGCCGGGTACTTCATAGACGCCACCACCATCACCGAGTGCCTGCACACCTGTAAGTATCTGCACCCCCCATATATATATATATATATACAGTACTACACAGGACCCCCCCATATATATATATATACAGTACTACACAGGACCCCCCATATATATATATATATACAGTACTACACAGGACCCCCCATATATATATATATATACAGTACTACACAGGACCCCCCATATATATATATATATATATACAGTACTACACAGGACCCCCCCATATATATATATACAGTACTACACAGGACCCCCCATATATATATACAGTACTAAACAGGACCCCCCATATATATATATATACAGTACTACACAGGACCCCCCATATATATATATACAGTACTACACAGGACCCCCCATATATATATATATATACAGTACTACACAGGACCCCCCATATATATATATATATATACAGTACTACACAGGACCCCCCCATATATATATATATATACAGTACTACACAGGACCCCCCCATATATATATATACAGTACTACACAGGACCCCCCATATATATATACAGTACTAAACAGGACCCCCCATATATATATATATACAGTACTACACAGGACCCCCCATATATATATATACAGTACTACACAGGACCCCCCATATATATATATACAGTACTACACAGGACCCCCCCATATATATATACTGTACTACACAGGACCCCCCATATATATATACAGTACTACACAGGACCCCCCATATATATATATATATATATATATACAGTACTACACAGGACCCCCCATATATATATATATATACAGTACTACACAGGACCCCCCATATATATATATATATATATACAGTACTACACAGGACCCCCCATATATATATATATATATACAGTACTACACAGGACCCCCCCATATATATATATATACAGTACTACACAGGACCCCCCATATATATATACAGTACTACACAGGACCCCCCTATATATATATACAGTACTACACAGGACCCCCCATATATATATATACAGTACTACACAGGACCCCCCATATATATATATATACAGTACTACACAGGACCCCCCATATATATATACTGTACTACACAGGACCCCCCCATATATATATACAGTACTACACAGGACCCCCCATATATATATATACAGTACTACACAGGACCCCCCATATATATATATACAGTACTACACAGGACCCCCCATATATATATATACAGTACTACACAGGACCCCCCATATATATATATATACAGTACTACACAGGACCCCCCATATATATATACTGTACTACACAGGACCCCCCCATATATATATACAGTACTACACAGGACCCCCCATATATATATATACAGTACTACACAGGACCCCCCATATATATATATATACAGTACTACACAGGACCCCCCATATATATATACAGTACTACACAGGACCCCCCATATATATATACAGTACTACACAGGACCCCCTATAATATATATACAGTACTACACAGGACCCCCCATATATATATATATACAGTACTACACAGGACCCCCCATATATATATATATATACAGTACTACACAGGACCCCCCATATATATATATATATACAGTACTACACAGGACCCCCCATATATATATATATATATACAGTACTACACAGGACCCCCCCATATATATATATACAGTACTACACAGGACCCCCCATATATATATACAGTACTAAACAGGACCCCCCATATATATATATATACAGTACTACACAGGACCCCCCATATATATATATACAGTACTACACAGGACCCCCCATATATATATATATATACAGTACTACACAGGACCCCCCAATATATATATATATATACAGTACTACACAGGACCCCCCATATATATATATATATACAGTACTACACAGGACCCCCCCATATATATATATACAGTACTACACAGGACCCCCCATATATATATACAGTACTAAACAGGACCCCCCATATATATATATATACAGTACTACACAGGACCCCCCATATATATATATACAGTACTACACAGGACCCCCCATATATATATATACAGTACTACACAGGACCCCCCCATATATATATACTGTACTACACAGGACCCCCCCATATATATATACAGTACTACACAGGACCCCCCATATATATATATATATATATATACAGTACTACACAGGACCCCCCATATATATATATATATACAGTACTACACAGGACCCCCCATATATATATATATATATATACAGTACTACACAGGACCCCCCATATATATATATATATATACAGTACTACACAGGACCCCCCCATATATATATATATACAGTACTACACAGGACCCCCCATATATATATACAGTACTACACAGGACCCCCTATATATATATACAGTACTACACAGGACCCCCCATATATATATATACAGTACTACACAGGACCCCCCATATATATATATATACAGTACTACACAGGACCCCCCATATATATATACTGTACTACACAGGACCCCCCCATATATATATACAGTACTACACAGGACCCCCCATATATATATATACAGTACTACACAGGACCCCCCATATATATATATACAGTACTACACAGGACCCCCCATATATATATATACAGTACTACACAGGACCCCCCATATATATATATATACAGTACTACACAGGACCCCCCCATATATATATACTGTACTACACAGGACCCCCCCATATATATATACAGTACTACACAGGACCCCCCATATATATATATACAGTACTACACAGGACCCCCCATATATATATATATACAGTACTACACAGGACCCCCCATATATATATACAGTACTACACAGGACCCCCCATATATATATATACAGTACTACACAGGACCCCCCTATATATATATACAGTACTACACAGGACCCCCCATATATATATATACAGTACTACACAGGACCCCCCATATATATATATACAGTACTACACAGGACCCCCCATATATATATATACAGTACTACACAGGACCCCCCATATATATATACAGTACTACACAGGACCCCCCTATATATATATACAGTACTACACAGGACCCCCCATATATATATATATACAGTACTACACAGGACCCCCCATATATATATATATATACAGTACTACACAGGACCCCCCATATATATATATATATATATATATATACAGTACTACACAGGACCCCCCATATATATATACAGTACTACACAGGACCCCCCATATATATATATAATACAGTACTACACAGGACCCCCCCATATATATATATATACAGTACTACACAGGACCCCCCATATATATATATATATATACAGTACTACACAGGACCCCCCCATATATATATACAGTACTACACAGGACCCCCCCCCATATATATATACAGTACTACACAGGACCCCCCCATATATATATACAGTACTACACAGGACCCCCCATATATATATATACAGTACTACACAGGACCCCCCATATATATATACAGTACTACACAGGACCCCCCATATATATATACAGTACTACACAGGACCCCCCATATATATATATAAACAGTACTACACAGGACCCCCCCATATATATATATACAGTACTACACAGGACCCCCCATATATATATATACAGTACTACACAGGACCCCCCATATATATATACAGTACTACACAGGACCCCCCATATATATATATACAGTACTACACAGGACCCCCCATATATATATACAGTACTACACAGGACCCCCCATATATATATATACAGTACTACACAGGACCCCCCCATATATATATATATATACAGTACTACACAGGACCCCCCCCCATATATATATATATACAGTACTACACAGGACCCCCATATATATATATACAGTACTACACAGGACCCCCCATATATATATATATACAGTACTACACAGGACCCCCCATATATATATATATACAGTACTACACAGGACCCCCCATATATATATACAGTACTACACAGGACCCCCCATATATATATATATATATATATACAGTACTACACAGGACCCCCCATATATATATATATACAGTACTACACAGGACCCCCCATATATATATACAGTACTACACAGGACCCCCCCCCATATATATATACAGTACTACACAGGACCCCCATATATATATATATACAGTACTACACAGGACCCCCCATATATATATACAGTACTACACAGGACCCCCCATATATATATATACAGTACTACACAGGACCCCCCCATATATATATATACAGTACTACACAGGACCCCCCCATATATATATACTGTACTACACAGGACCCCCCATATATATATACTGTACTACACAGGACCCCCCCATATATATATACAGTACTACACAGGACCCCCCATATATATATATATATATATACAGTACTACACAGGACCCCCCATATATATATATATACAGTACTACACAGGACCCCCCCATATATATATATACAGTACTACACAGGACCCCCCATATATATATATATACAGTACTACACAGGACCCCCCATATATATATATACAGTACTACACAGGACCCCCCATATATATATATACAGTACTACACAGGACCCCCCCATATATATATATATACAGTACTACACAGGACCCCCCATATATATATACTGTACTACACAGGACCCCCCATATATATATACAGTACTACACAGGACCCCCCCATATATATATATACAGTACTACACAGGACCCCCCCATATATATATATACAGTACTACACAGGACCCCCCATATATATATACAGTACTACACAGGACCCCCCTATATATATATACAGTACTACACAGGACCCCCCCATATATATATATACAGTACTACACAGGACCCCCCATATATATATATACAGTACTACACAGGACCCCCCATATATATATATATATACAGTACTACACAGGACCCCCCATATATATATACAGTACTACACAGGACCCCCCTATATATATATACAGTACTACACAGGACCCCCCATATATATATATATACAGTACTACACAGGACCCCCCATATATATATATATACAGTACTACACAGGACCCCCCATATATATATATATACAGTACTACACAGGACCCCCATATATATATACAGTACTACACAGGACCCCCCCATATATATATATATATACAGTACTACACAGGACCCCCCCATATATATATATATACAGTACTACACAGGACCCCCCCATATATAATATATATATACAGTACTACACAGGACCCCCCATATATATATACAGTACTACACAGGACCCCCCCCCCATATATATATACAGTACTACACAGGACCCCCCCATATATATATACAGTACTACACAGGACCCCCCATATATATATACAGTACTACACAGGACCCCCCCCATATATATATACAGTACTACACAGGACCCCCCCATATATATATACAGTACTACACAGGACCCCCCATATATATATATAAACAGTACTACACAGGACCCCCCATATATATATATACAGTACTACACAGGACCCCCCATATATATATATACAGTACTACACAGGACCCCCCATATATATATACAGTACTACACAGGACCCCCCATATATATATACAGTACTACACAGGACCCCCCATATATATATATATATATATATATATATATATATATACAGTACTACACAGGACCCCCCATATATTATATACAGTACTACACAGGACCCCCCATATATATATATATACAGTACTACACAGGACCCCCCCCATATATATATATATATACAGTACTACACAGGACCCCCCATATATATATATACAGTACTACACAGGACCCCCCCATATATATATATATACAGTACTACACAGGACCCCCCCATATATATATATATATACAGTACTACACAGGACCCCCCATATATATATACAGTACTACACAGGACCCCCCATATATATATATATATATACAGTACTACACAGGACCCCCCATATATATATATATATACAGTACTACACAGGACCCCCCCATATATATATACAGTACTACACAGGACCCCCTATATATATATATACAGTACTACACAGGACCCCCCCATATATATATATACAGTACTACACAGGACCCCCCCATATATATATACAGTACTACACAGGACCCCCCCATATATATATACAGTACTACACAGGACCCCCTATATATATATATACAGTACTACACAGGACCCCCCCATATATATATAATATACAGTACTACACAGGACCCCCCATATATATATATACAGTACTACACAGGACCCCCCATATATATATACAGTACTACACAGGACCCCCCCATATATATATATATATATATATATATATTATATATACAGTACTACACAGGACCCCCCCATATATATATACAGTACTACACAGGACCCCCCATATATATATATATATATATATACAGTACTACACAGGACCCCCCATATATATATATATATACAGTACTACACAGGACCCCCCATATATATATATACAGTACTACACAGGACCCCCCATATATATATATATACAGTACTACACAGGACCCCCCATATATATATACAGTAACTACACAGGACCCCCCATATATATATATATATATATATATATATATATACAGTACTACACAGGACCCCCCCATATATATATACATACTACTCAGTACCCTACACCAGGACCCCCATATATATCATATATATATATACAGTACTACACAGGACCCCCCATATATATATATATACAGTACTACACAGGACCCCCCATATATATATATATACAGTACTACACAGGACCCCCCATATATATATATACAGTACTACACAGGACCCCCCATATATATATACAGTACTACACAGGACCCCCCAATATATATATATATACAGTACTACACAGGACCCCCCCATATATATATACAGTACTACACAGGACCCCCCCATATATATATATATATATATAATATATATATATACAGTACTACACAGGACCCCCCATATATATATATACAGTACTACACAGGACCCCCCATATATATATACAGTACTACACAGGACCCCCCATATAAATATACAGTACTACACAGGACCCCCCATATATATACAGTACTACACAGGACCCCCCCATATATATATATACAGTACTACACAGGACCCCCCATATATATATATACAGTACTACACAGGACCCCCCCATATATATATACTGTACTACACAGGACCCCCCATATATATATACTGTACTACACAGGACCCCCCCATATATATATACAGTACTACACAGGACCCCCCCATATATATATATACAGTACTACACAGGACCCCCCCATATATATATATACAGTACTACACAGGACCCCCCATATATATATACAGTACTACACAGGACCCCCCATATATATACAGTACTACACAGGACCCCCCCATATATATATATACAGTACTACACAGGACCCCCCATATATATATATACAGTACTACACAGGACCCCCCCATATATATATACTGTACTACACAGGACCCCCCATATATATATACTGTACTACACAGGACCCCCCCATATATATACAGTACTACACAGGACCCCCCCATATATATATATACAGTACTACACAGGACCCCCCATATATATATACAGTACTACACAGGACCCCCCATATATATATACAGTACTACACAGGACCCCCCCATATATATATATACAGTACTACACAGGACCCCCCCATATATATATATATACAGTACTACACAGGACCCCCCCATATATATATATATACAGTACTACACAGGACCCCCCATATATATATACAGTACTACACAGGACCCCCCCATATATATATATATATCATATATATATATATATATATATATATACAGTACTACACAGTACCCCCCATATATATATACAGTACTACACAGGACCCCCCATATATATATATACAGTACTACACAGGACCCCCCCATATATATATACAGTACTACACAGGACCCCCCATATATATATATACAGTACTACACAGGACCCCCCCATATATATATATATATATATATATATATACAGTACTACACAGGACCCCCCATATATATATATATATATATATATATATATATATATATATATATATATATACAGTACTACACAGTACCCCCCATATATATATACAGTACTACACAGGACCCCCCATATATATATATACAGTACTACACAGGACCCCCCCATATATATATACAGTACTACACAGGACCCCCCCATATATATATACAGTACTACACAGGACCCCCCATATATATATATATATATATACAGTACTACACAGGACCCCCCATATATATATAATATATACAGTACTACACAGGACCCCCCCATATATATATATACAGTACTACACAGGACCCCCCATATATATATATACAGTACTACACAGGACCCCCCATATATATATACAGTACTACACAGGACCCCCCATATATATATATATATATATATATATATATATATATACAGTACTACACAGGACCCCCCATATATATATATATACAGTACTACACAGGACCCCCCATATATATATATACAGTACTACACAGGACCCCCCATATATATATATACAGTACTACACAGGACCCCCCCATATATATATATACAGTACTACACAGGACCCCCCCATATATATATATACAGTACTACACAGGACCCCCCATATATATATACAGTACTACACAGGACCCCCCCATATATATAATATATATATATATATATATATATACAGTACTACACAGGACCCCCCATATATATATACAGTACTACACAGGACCCCCCATATATATATATAATATATATATACAGTACTACACAGGACCCCCCCATATATATATATATATATATATACAGTACTACACAGGACCCCCCATATATATATATATATATATACAGTACTACACAGGACCCCCCATATATATATATATATACAGTACTACACAGGACCCCCCATATATATATATAATATATATACAGTACTACACAGGACCCCCCATATATATATATACAGTACTACACAGGACCCCCCATATATATATACAGTACTACACAGGACCCCCCATATATATATATATATATACAGTACTACACAGGACCCCCCCATATATATATACAGTACTACACAGGACCCCCCCATATATATATATATATATATATATATATATATATATATATACAGTACTACACAGGACCCCCCATATATATATACAGTACTACACAGGACCCCCCATATATATATACAGTACTACACAGGACCCCCCATATATATATATATATACTATATATATATATATATATATACAGTACTACACAGGACCCCCCATATATATATACAGTACTACACAGGACCCCCCATATATATATACAGTACTACACAGGACCCCCCCATATATATATATATATATATATATATATATATACAGTACTACACAGGACCCCCCATATATATATACAGTACTACACAGGACCCCCCATATATATATACAGTACTACACAGGACCCCCCATATATATATACAGTACTACACAGGACCCCCCATATAAATATACAGTACTACACAGGACCCCCCCATATATATACAGTACTACACAGGACCCCTCCATATATATATATACAGTACTACACAGGACCCCCCCATATATATATATACAGTACTACACAGGACCCCCCATATATATATACAGTACTACACAGGACCCCCCATATATATATACAGTACTACACAGGACCCCCCATATATATATATACAGTACTACACAGGACCCCCCCATATATATATATACAGTACTACACAGGACCCCCCCATATATATATATACAGTACTACACAGGACCCCCCCATATATATATATATACAGTACTACACAGGACCCCCCATATATATATACAGTACTACACAGGACCCCCCATATATATATATATATATATATATATATACAGTACTACACAGTACCCCCCATATATATATACAGTACTACACAGGACCCCCCATATATATATATACAGTACTACACAGGACCCCCCCATATATATATACAGTACTACACAGGACCCCCCCATATATATATACAGTACTACACAGGACCCCCCATATATATATATATATACAGTACTACACAGGACCCCCCATATATATATAAATATATACAGTACTACACAGGAACCCCCCATATATATATATACAGTACTACACAGGACCCCCCATATATATATATACAGTACTACACAGGACCCCCCATATATATATACAGTACTACACAGGACCCCCCATATATATATATATATATATATATATATATATATATATATACAGTACTACACAGGACCCCCCATATATATATATACAGTACTACACAGGACCCCCCATATATATATATACAGTACTACACAGGACCCCCCCATATATATATATATATATATATATATATATATATACAGTACTACACAGGACCCCCCCATATATATATATACAGTACTACACAGGACCCCCCATATATATATATATTATATATACAGTACTACACAGTACCCCCCCATATATATATATATATATATATACAGTACTACACAGGACCCCCCATATATATATATATATACAGTACTACACAGGACCCCCCCCATATATATATATACAGTACTACACAGCACCCCCCCATATATATATACAGTACTACACAGGACCCCCCATATATATATATATATACAGTACTACACAGGACCCCCCATATAGATATATACAGTATTACACAGGACCCCCCATATAGATATACAGTACTACACAGGACCCCCCCCCATATATATATAAAGTACTACACAGGACCCCCCCCGTATGTATATACAGTGCTTTACAGGACCCCCCATATATATATATATATATATATATATATATATATCTATATATATATATATATCAAATCAAATCAAAAAATGCTTTATTGGCACGTCCGAATAGGTATTTGGCATTGCCAAAGCTAGTAAAGTGGGTGGGTGGGTGGGGGGGGGGGAGTTGGGTTGGGTGGGTGGTGGGTATGGGGGGGGGGGGGGGTTCGGTTATAACAGTCCATGGAGTCTCATCTTCCTCTTCGTTGGTGACTGCTATATGGGGAGGTGGGGGTGGGTGGGGGTGGGGGTGGGTGGGGCGGGGTGTATTGGGATAAATATAACAGTCCGTGGAGTCTCATCTTCCTCTTCGTTGGTGACTGCTATATGGGGAGGTGGGGGTGGGGCGGGGCGGGTGTATTGGGATAAATATAACAGTCCATGGGGTCTCATCTTCCTCTTCGTTGGTGACTGCTATATGGGGGGGGGTGGGGTTGGAGGTGGGGGTGGGTGTATTGGGATAAATATAACAGTCCGTGGAGTCTCATCTTCCTCTTCGTTGGTGACTGCTATATTGGGAGGTGGGGGTGGGGTGGGGCGGGTGTATTGGGATAAATATAACAGTCCATGGAGTCTCATCTTCCTCTGGTTTGGTGACAGCTGGACACGTATTGGGCAGCGATCTCCACAGTGGCCTCTTCTTCTCCCAGTAGGATGTAGAGTTTCCTCTTCTCCCAGTCTGGGATGTGGGCAGAGAGTCTTTGGTAGTAGACGGCCCTCACAGCTGAGTATTTGGTGCAGTGTAGCAGGAAGTGGGTCTGGTCTTCTAGGGCCCCCTGCTCACAGTGCTGGCACAGTCTCTTCTCCCGTGGCTTGTACGTCTGTCTGTATCACCCCGTCTCTATCTCTAGGTTGTGGGCGCTCAGTCTGTACCGGCTCAGGGTCTGTCTGTGCTTGGGGTGGCGTATTCTCTCCAGGTAGGTGGCCATGGTGTAGTCCCTTTGTAGGGATTGGTACACATTGGTGAGTTTCTTGGAGTTATTTATTTCGTTTCTCCATTCTTCAATGTACCGCTCTCTGTTTGCCTCTGTGGTCGCCTTTATTTCGGCCTTGGTTATCATCTGTTGGAGTTTTTGGTTTGGTGGTTGGCTGCTGTTTGGTTGGGGGGTGTCTGGCTTGCTCCGGTGGCTTAGCCATGCTTGGTGGTGGTAGGAGTCGCTCCCCTGGATGTGTGCCTGGAAAGCTAGCGCCCTCTTCTGTATGGTGAGCCATAGGGGGAGTCTGCCTAGCTCTGCCCTGCAGGCCATGTTGGTGGTGTTGCGATGGACATGGAGCAGGTATTTGCAGAACTCCAGGTGGAAGTTCTCTGTTGGGCTGGAATCCCACTGTGACTGGTCTGGGTAGGTGGCTGGGCCCCAAACCTCACTGCCATAGAGAAGGATCGGGGAGATGACAGCGTCAAATATCTTCATCCAGACCCTCACCGGTGGTTTGAGGTGGTACAGTTGTCTTCTGATGGCGTAGAAGGTTCTGCAGGCTTTTGCTTTCAGGGTTTCTATTGCTGCTTTGAAGCTTCCTGATTGGCTGAGCTCCAGCCCCAGGTAGGTGTAGCTGTTGGTTTTCTCCAGTGTGGAGCCGTTCAGTGTGAATTGTGAGGTGGTGGAGGCTTTATTGTGGCCCTTCTTCTGAAATACCATGATTTTGGTCTTCTTCTGGTTGATGGGTAGGGCCCATGTGGTGCTGAATTTTTCCAGCACTGACAGGCTTTCTTGGAGGTCTTTCTCGGTGGGGGCCAGGAGAAGGAGGTCATCGGCGTATAGCAGGAACTTCACCTCTCGATTGTTCAGGGTGAGGCCTGGGGTTGGTGAGGTCTCCAGGGCTGTAGCCAGTTCATTGATATAGATGTTGAAGATCGTTGGGCTCAGGCTACAGCCTTGTCTGACCCCTCGGGCCTGTTGGAAGTATGCTGTCCTTTTCCCATTCACCTTCACACTGCACTGGTTTCCGGTGTAGGAGCTCTTGATGACGTCGTACGTTCTTCCTCCTATTCCACTCTCTAGGAGTTTTAGGAGTAGGCCTGGGTGCCATACTGAATCAAACGCCTTCTTAAAGTCCACGAAGCAGGCGAATATCTTGCCTCTTCTGGTGTTGTGGACGTGCGTCTTGATGAGGCTGTGCAGGGTGTAGATATGGTCTGTGGTGCGGTGGTTTGGCATGAACCCTGCTTGGCTCTTGCTGAGGACCCCGTGTTGTGTGAGGAAGGTGAGGATTCTGTTATTGATGATGCTGTTGTACAGTTTCCCCAGCTATGTGCTGCTGACGCAGATCCCTCTGTAGTTGTTGGGGTCATATTGGTCCCCATTCTTGTAGATGGGGGTTATGAGCCCTTTGTTCCAGTCTTCGGGGAAGTGTCCAGCATTGAGCACGAGGGTGAATAGCTTTGCCAGTGCCGCGTGTATTGCTGGAGGGCTGTATTTCATCATCTCTGGTAGGATGCCGTCAGGGCCACTGGCCTTTTTGCCTTTCAGCAGGACAATTCTTTCCTGTATATCTTTTATGGTGATTGGTGAGTCCAGAGGGTTCTGGAAGTCTTTGATGACTTTCTCCATGTCCCTCAGTTTGGTGATTATCTGTTGCTGTTCTGGAGTTAGTTCTTCTTCTGGGATGTTTTTGTAGAGACCTCTGAAGTAGTTGAGCCAGATATTGCCATTTTGGATGTGGAGAGAGTTTTTCTTGGGCTTTGTGCCCATGTGGTGCCAGGTCTCCCAGAATGAGCTGTCCTATAGTATACACAGGACGCCCCCATATATATAGTATACACAGGACCCCCCTCCATATATATAGTATACACAGGACGCCCCCATATATATAGTATACACAGGACCCCCTCCATATATATATAGTATACACAGGACTCCCCCCCCCCCCCCCCCCTCACATATACTATAACATGGAGTGTCTATCTGCTCAGCTCTCTGTTCTTTGAGTAGGTGTGGCTGTTGATGACTCCGCCCTGTTGTCTCTTCCTCAGTCTGTAAGAGCTGTATAGTCAAGTACCTGCAGACCAGTAAGTATTGTCCACTGTGTAATATCAAGATCCACGAAACCCAACCCCTGCTCAACCTCAAGCTGGACCGCGTTATGCAGGACATAGTCTACAAGCTGGTGCCCCGCCTCCAGGAGAGTGAGTAGTCACTGCCCCCGCCCCTCAGCTCCGCCTCTTACCCTCTCAGGACTGCCCTTGACAGCAGTGTCTGTATTGTGTCCTAGATGAAGATAACCGGATCCGGGAGTTTTACCAGTCACGTGGCCTGGAGCGTGTCCTGCAGACCAGTACAGTGGAGGGTGAGTGCTGCCCCCTAGTGTCTGCCCAATGGTGACCCTCTAGAGGTCTACCCCGCCCCCATGTCCTGACTACAGGCTGTACCAGTGCCCTCCCCTACCCCGCCCCCATGTGCTGACTACAGGCTGTACCAGTGCCCTCCTCTACCCCGCCCCCATGTGCTGACTACAGGCTGTACCAGTGCCCTCCCCTACCCCGCCCCCATGTCCTGACTACAGGCTGTACCAGTGCCCTCCTCTACCCCCGCCCCCATGTGCTGACTACAGGCTGTACCAGTGCCCTACCCCACCCCCATGTCCTGACTACAGGCTGTACCAGTGCCCTCCCCTACCCCGCCCCCATGTCCTGACTACAGGCTGTACCAGTGCCCTCCCCTGCCCCGCCCCCATGTCCTGACTACAGACTGTACCAGTGCCCTCCTCTACCCCGCCCCCATGTCCTGACTACAGGCTGTACCAGTGCCCTACCCTGCCCCCATGTCCTGACTACAGGCTGTACCAGTGCCCTCCCCTACCCCCGCCCCCATGTCCTGACTACAGGCTGTACCAGTGCCCTCCCCTACCCCGCCCCCATGTCCTGACTACAGGCTGTACCAGTGCCCTCCTCTACCCCGCCCCCATGTCCTGACTACAGGCTGTACCAGTGCCCTCCTCTACCCCGCCCCCATGTCCTGACTACAGGCTGTACCAGTGCCCTCCTCTACCCCGCCCCCATGTCCTGACTACAGGCTGTACCAGTGCCCTCCTCTACCCCGCCCCCATGTCCTGACTACAGGCTGTACCAGTGCCCTCCTCTACCCCGCCCACCATGTCCTGACTACAGGCTGTACCAGTGCCCTCCTCTACCCCGCCCCCATGTGCTGACTACAGGCTGTACCAGTGCCCTCCCCTACCCCGCCCCATGTGCTGACTACAGGCTGTACCAGTGCCCTCCCCTACCCCGCCCCCATGTCCTGACTACAGGCTGTACCAGTGCCCTCCTCTACCCCGCCCCCATGTGCTGACTACAGGCTGTACCAGTGCCCTCCCCTACCCCGCCCCCATGTGCTGACTACAGGCTGTACCAGTGCCCTCCCCTACCCCGCCCCATGTCCTGACTACAGGCTGTACCAGTGCCCTCCTCTACCCCGCCCCCATGTCCTGACTACAGGCTGTACCAGTGCCCTCCTCTACCCCGCCCCCATGTCCTGACTACAGGCTGTACCAATGCCCTCCTCTACCCCGCCCCCATGTCCTAACTACAGGCTGTACCAGTGCCCTCCCCCTACCCCGCCCCCATGTCCTGACTACAGGCTGTACCAGTGCCCTCCTCTACCCCGCCCCCATGTGCTTACTACAGGCTGTACCAGTGCCCTCCTCTACCCCATGTACTGACTACAGGCTGTACCAGTGCCCTCCTCTACCCCGCCCCCATGTCCTGACTACAGGCTGTACCAGTGCCCTCCTCTACCCCGCCCCCATGTGCTGACTACAGGCTGTACCAGTGCCCTACCCCACCCCCATGTCCTGACTACAGGCTGTACCAGTGCCCTCCTCTACCCCATGTACTGACTACAGGCTGTACCAGTGCCCTCCCCTACCGCGCCCCCATATCCTGACTACAGGCTGTACCAGTGCCCTCCTCTACCCCGCCCCCATGTGCTGACTACAGGCTGTACCAGTGCCCTCCCCTACCCCGCCCCCATGTGCTGACTACAGGCTGTACCAGTGCCCTCCCCTACCCCGCCCCCATGTCCTGACTACAGGCTGTACCAGTGCCCTCCCCTGCCCCGCCCCCATGTGCTGACTACAGGCTGTACCAGTGCCCTACCCCGCCCCCATGTGCTGACTACAGGCTGTACCAGTGCCCTACCCCGCCCCCATGTCCTGACTACAGGCTGTACCAGTGCCCTCCTCTACCCCCGCCCCCATGTGCTTACTACAGGCTGTACCAGTGCCCTCCCCTGCCCCCATGTCCTGACTACAGACTGTACCAGTGCCCTCCCCTACCCCCGCCCCCATGTCCTGACTACAGGCTGTACCAGTGCCCTCCTCTACCCCGCCCCCATGTCCTGACTACAGACTGTACCAGTGCCCTACCCCGCCCCCATATCCTGACTACAGACTGTACCAGTGCTCTCCCCTACCCCGCCCCCATGTCCTGACTACAGGCTGTACCAGTGCCCTCCTCTACCCCCGCCCCCATGTGCTTACTACAGGCTGTACCAGTGCCCTCCCCTACCCCGCCCCCATGTCCTGACTACAGGCTGTACCAGTGCCCTCCTCTACCCCGCCCCCATGTACTGACTACAGGCTGTACCAGTGCCCTCCCCTACCCCGCCCCCATGTGCTGACTACAGGCTGTACCAGTGCCCTCCTCTACCCCGCCCCCATGTCCTGACTACAGGCTGTACCAGTGCCCTCCCCTACCCCGCCCCCATGTCCTGACTACAGGCTGTACCAGTGCCCTCCTCTACCCCGCCCCCATGTGCTTACTACAGGCTGTACCAGTGCCCTCCTCTACCCCCATGTACTGACTACAGGCTGTA